>NC_061509.1:153846569-153867758 GCF_022539505.1 Lolium rigidum
GTTGGATGAATTTCTTTGATCCATTAATGTCCAGTAGCTTTATGCAATGTCCAGAAGTGTTAAGAATGATTGTGTCACCTCTGAACATGTTAATTTTTATTTTCCACTAACCCTCTAATGAGTTATTTCGAGTTTGGTGTGGAGGAAGTTTTCAAGGATCAAGAGAGGAGTATGATACAACATGATCAAGGAGAGTGAAAGCTCTAAGCTTGGGGATGCCCCGGTGGTTCACCCCTGCATATTCTAAGAAGACTCAAGCGTCTAAGCTTGGGGATGCCCAAGGCATCCCCTTCTTCATCGACAACATTATCGAGTTCCTCCCCTGAAACTATATTTTTATTCGGCCACATCTTATGTACTTTGCTTGGAGCGTCTGTTTGTTTTTGTTTTTGTTTTGTTTGAATAAAATGGATCCTAGCATTCACTGTATGGGAGAGAGACACGCTCCGCTGTAGCATATGGACAAGTATGTCCTTAGGCTTTACTCATAGTATTCATGGCGAAGTTTCTTCTTCGTTAAATTGTTATATGGTTGGAATTGGAAAATGCTACATGTAGTAATTCTAAAATGTCTTGGATAATTTGATACTTGGCAATTGTTGTGCTCATGTTTAAGCTCTCGCATCATATACTTTGCACCCATTAATGAAGAAACACTTAGAGCTTGCTAATTTGGTTTGCATATTTGGTTTCTCTAGAGTCTAGATAATATCTAGTATTGAGTTTTGAACAACAAGGAAGACGGTGTAGAGTCTTATAATGTTTACAATATGTCTTTTATGTGAGTTTTGATGCACCGTTCATCCTTGTGTTTGTTTCAAATAACCTTGCTAGCCTAAACCTTGTATCAAGAGGGAATACTTCTCATGCATCCAAAATCCTTGAGCCAACCACTATGCCATTTGTGTCCACCATACCTACCTACTACATGGTATTTCTCCGCCATTCCAAAGTAAATTGCTTGAGTGCTACCTTTAAAATACCATCATTCACCTTTACAATATATAGCTCATGGGACAAAATAGCTTAAAAACTATTGTGGTATTGAATATGTACTTATGCACTTTATCTCTTATTAAGTTGCTTGTTGTGCGATAACCATGTTTCTGGGGACGCCATCAACTATTCTTTGTTGAATATCATGTGAGTTGCTATGCATGTCCGTCTTGTCCGAAGTAAGAGAGATCTACCACCTTAATGGTTGGAGCATGCATATTGTTAGAGAAGAACATTGGGCCGCTAACTAAAGCCATGATTCATGGTGGAAGTTTCAGTTTTGGACATATATCCTCAATCTCATATGAGAATAATAATTGTTGTCACATGCTTATGCATTAAAGAGGAGTCCATTATCTGTTGTCCATGTTGTCCCGGTATGGATGTCTAAGTTGAGAATAATCAAAAGCGAGAAATCCAAAATGCGAGCTTTCTCCTTAGACCTTTGTACAGGCGGCATGGAGGTACCCCATTGTGACACTTGGTTAAAACATATGTATTGCGATGATCCGGTAGTCCAAGCTAATTAGGACAAGGTGCGGGCACTATTAGTATACTATGCATGAGGCTTGCAACTTGTAAGATATAATTTACATAACTCATATGCTTTATTACTACCGTTGACAAAATTGTTTCATGTTTTCAAAATAAAAGCTCTAGCACAAATATAGCAATCGATGCTTTCCTCTTTGAAGGACCATTCTTTTTACTTTTATGTTGAGTCAGCTTCACCTATCTCTCTCCACCTCAAGAAGCAAACACTTGTGTGAACTGTGCATTGATTCCTACATACTTGCATATTGCACTTGTTATATTACTCCATGTTGACAATTATCCATGAGATATACATGTTACAAGTTGAAAGCAACCGCTGAAACTTAATCTTCCTTTGTGTTGCTTCAATACCTTTACTTTGATTTATTGCTTTATGAGTTAACTCTTATGCAAGACTTATCGATGCTTGTCTTGAAGTACTATTCATGAAAAGTCGTTGCTTTATGATTCACTTGTTTACTCATGTCATTACCATTGTTTTGATCGCTGCATTCATTACATATGTTTACAAATAGTATGATCAAGGTTATGATGGCATGTCACTTCGTAAATTATCTTTGTTATCGTTTTACCTCGCTCGGGACGAGCAGTAACTAAGCTTGGGGATGCTGATACGTCTCCGACGTATCGATAATTTCTTATGTTCCATGCCACATTATTGATGATATCTACATGTTTTATGCACACTTTATGTCATATTCGTGCATTTTCCGGAACTAACCTATTAACAAGATGCCGAAGAGCCGATTCTGTCGTTTTCTGCTGTTTTTGGTTTCAGAAATCCTAGTAACGAAATATTCTCGGAATTGGACGAAATCAACGCCCATGGTCCTATTTTGCCACGAAGCTTCCAGAAGACCGAAGAGGAGTCGAAGTGGGGCCACGAGGCGCCGCCACACTAGGGCGGCGTGGCCCGGCACTCGGCCGCGCCGACCTATGGTGTGGGGCCCTCGTGTGGCCCCCCGCGTTGCCCTTCCGCCTACTTAAAGCCTCCGTCGCGAAACCCCCGCACCGAGAGCCACGATACGGAAAACCTTCCGCAGACGCCGCCGCCGCCAATCCCATCTCGGGGATTCTGGAGATCTCCTCCGGCACCCCGCCGGAGAGGGGATTCATCTCCCGGAGGACTCTTCACCGCCATGGTCGCCTCCGGAGTGATGAGTGAGTAGTTCACCCCTGGACTATGGGTCCATAGCAGTAGCTAGATGGTTGTCTTCTCCTCATTGTGCTTCATTGTTGGATCTTGTGAGCTGCCTAACATGATCAAGATCATCTATCTGTAATGCTATATGTTGTGTTTGTCGGGATCCGATGGATAGAGAATACCGTGTTATGTTAATTATCAAGTTATTACCTATGTGTTGTTTATGATCTTGCATGCTCTCCGTTATTAGTAGAGGCTCTGGCCAAGTTTTTGCTCTTAACTCCAAGAGGGAGTATTTATGCTCGATAGTGGGTTCATGCCTCCATTGATATCTGGGACAGTGACAGAAATTTCTAAGGTTGTGGATGTGTTGTTTCCACTAGGGATAAAACATTGATGCTATGTCTAAGGATGTAGTTGTTGATTACATTACGCACCATACTTAATGCAATTGTCTGTTGCTTTGCAACTTAATACTGGAAGGGGTTCGGATGATAACCTGAAGGTGGACTTTTTAGGCATAGATGCATGCTGGATGGCGGTCTATGTACTTTGTCGTAATGCCCAATTAAATCTCACTATATTTATCATGACATGTATGTGCATTGTTATGCCCTCTCTATTTGTCAATTGCCCGACCGTAATTTGTTCACCCAACATGCTTTTATCTTATGGGAGAGACACCTCTAGTGAACTGTGGACCCCGGTCCATTCTTTTATACTCGAAATACAAATCTGTCGCAATACTTGTTTTTTACTGTTTTCTTGCAAACAATCATCTTCCACACAATACGGTTAACCCTTTGTTACAGCAAGCCGGTGAGATTGACAACCTCATTGTTTCGTTGGGGCAAAGTACTTTGGTTGTGTTGTGCAGGTTCCACGTTGGCGCCGGAATCTCTGGTGTTGCGCCGCACTATATCCCGCCGCCATCAACCTTCAACGTGCTTCTTGGCTCCTACTGGTTCGATTAAACCTTGGTTTCTAACTGAGGGAAACTTGCCGCTGTGCGCATCACACCTTCCTCTTGGGGTTCCCAACGGACGTGTCAGCTACACGCATCAAGCACTCAAGCAATTTACTTTGGAATGGCGGAGAAATACCATGTAGTAGGTAGGTATGGTGGACACAAATGGCATAGTGGTTGGCTCAAGGATTTTGGATGCATGAGAAGTATTCCCTCTCGATACAAGGTTTAGGCTAGCAAGGTTATTTGAAACAAACACAAGGATGAACGGTGCAGCAAAACTCACATAAAAGACATATTGTAAACATTATAAGACTCTACACCGTCTTCCTTGTTGTTCAAAACTCAATACTAGAAATTATCTAGACTTTAGAGAGACCAAATATGCAAACCAAATTAGCAAGCTCTATGTGTTTCTTCATTAATGGGTGCAAAGTATATGATGCAAGAGCTTAAACATGAGCACAACAATTGCCAAGTATCACATTATTCAAGACATTTTAGAATTACTACATGTAGCATTTCCCGATTCCAACCATATAACAATTTAACGAAGAAGATTCAACCTTCGCCATGAATACTATGAGTAAAGCCTAAGGACATATTTGTCCATATGCAACAGCGGAGCGTGTCTCTCTCCCACACAATGAATGCTAGGATCCATTTTATTCAAACAAAAACAAAAACAAAAACAAACCGACGCTCCAAGCAAAGTACATAAGATGTGACGGAATAAAAATATTGTTTCCAGGGAGGAACCTGATAATGTTGTCGATGAAGAAGGGGATGCCTTGGGCATCCCCAAGCTTAGATGCTTGAGTCTTCTTAGAATATGCAGGGGTGAACCACCGGGGCATCCCCAAGCTTAGAGCTTTCACTCTCCTTGATCATATTGCATCATACTCCTCTCTTGATCCTTGAAAACTTCCTCCACACCAAACTCGAAACAACTCATTAGAGGGTTAGTGGACAATAAAAATTAACATGTTCAGAGGTGACACAATCATTCTTAACACTTCTGGACATTGCATAAAGCTACTCGGGCATTAATGGATCAAAGAAATTCATCCAACATAGCAAAAGAGGCAATGCGAAATAAAAGGCAGAATCTGTCAAAACAGTAACAGTCCGTAAAGATGGATTTTATTGAGGCACCAGAATTGCTCAAATGAAAATGCCCAAATTGAATGAAAGTTGCGTACATATCTGAGGATCACGCACGTAAATTGGCTTAATTTTCTGAGCTACCTACAGGGAGGCAGGTCGAAATTCGTGACAGCAAAGAAATCTGAAACTGCGCAGTAATCCAAATCTAGTATGAACTTTACTATCAAAGACTTTACTTGGCACAACAAAACACAAAACTAAGATGAGGAGAGGTTGCTACAGTAGTAAACAACTTCCAAGACTCAAATATAAAACAAAAATACTGTAGTAAAAACATGGGTTGTCTCCCATAAGCGCTTTTCTTTAACGCCTTTCAGCTAGGCGCAGAAAGTGTATATCAAGTAACATCAAGAGACGAAGCATCAACATCATAATTTGTTATAATAATAGAATCATAAGGTAACTTCATTCTTTTTCTAGGGAAGTGTTCCATACCTTTCTTGAGAGGAAATTAATATTTAATATTACCTTCCTTCATATCAATAGTAGCACCAACGGTTCGAAGAAAATGTCTTCCCAATATAATGGGGCAAGATGCATTGCATTCAATATCCAAGACAACAAAATCAACGGGAACAAGGTTATTGTTAACCATAATATGAACATTATCAACTCTCCCCAAAGGTTTCTTTTTAGCATTATCAGCGAGATTAACATCCAAATAACAATTTTTCAATGGTGGCAAGTCAAGCATATCATAGACTTTCTTAGGCATAACAGAAATACTTGCACCAAGATCACATAAAGCATTACAATCAAAATCATTGACCCTCATTTTAATGATGGGCTCCCAACCATCCTCTAGCTTTCTAGGAATAGAAGTTTCAAGTTTTAGTTTCTCTTCTCTAGCTTTTATGAGAGCATTTGTAATATGTTTTGTGAAAGCCAAGTTTACAGCGCTAGCATTAGGACTCTTAGCAAGTTTTTGTAAGAACTTTATAACTTCAGAGATGTGGCAATCATCAAAATCTAAATCATTATGAGCTACAGCAATGGGATCATTGTCCCCAAGGTTGGAAAAAATTTCAGCAGTTTTATCACAAGCAATTTCAGCAGTTTAGCAATTTCAGGCAGTTTTGTACGCTTTGCACTAGGAGCAGAAACATTGCCAACACCAATTATTTTACCATTAATAGTAGGAGGTGCAGCAACATGTGAATCATTAGCATTGCTAGTGGTGGTAATAGTCCAAACTTTAGCTACATTTTTCTCTTTAGCTAGTTTTTCATTTTCTTCTCTATCCCACCTAGCACGCAATTCAGCCATTAATCTTATATTCTCATTAATTCTAACTTGGATGGCATTTGCTGTAGTAACAATTTTATTTTCAATATCCTCAGGTTTAGCAGCCATTTTATTAATTAAAGAAGATTGTGACGCAGACATGTATGAGATTCGGTTTTCAGCATTTGCAAGTTTAGTTTGCAACCCGAAATCTCCATATTCAGATTTTCAAGTTGATTTCCTATATTCTTCAACAAGGTATATTGTTCATTCATAGTTTTAGTAAACAATTTATTTTGCTCATATTGTGATTGCATAAAGCTCTTGGTGGATCTTTCAATTTCTAACATCTTTTCCTCATTAGGTGAAACATATCTACCATAAGAGTTACCATTAGCAGGATATGGCCTAGAATTTTGAGAAACCAATGAAGCTAACGGAACATTATTAGGATCAACATTAGTCCTACCATTCACAAGCATAGACATAATAGCATCAATCTTATCACTCAAGGAAGAGGTTTCTTCAACAGAATTTACCTTCTTACCTTGTGGAGCTCTTTCCGTGTGCCATTCAGAGTAATTTATCATCATATCATCAAGAAGCTTTGTAGCCGCCCCCAAAGTGATGGACATAAAGGTACCTCCAGCAGCTGAATCCAATAAATTCCGCGAAGAAAAATTTAGTCCTGCATAAAAGGTTTGGATGATCATCCAAGTAGTCGATCCATGGGTTGGGCAATTTTTAACCAAAGATTTCATTCTTTCCCAAGCTTGAGCAACATGTTCATTATCCAATTGTTTAAAATTCATTATGCTACTTCTCAAAGATATAATTTTAGCAGGGGGATAATATCTACCAATAAAAGCATCCTTGCATTTAGTCCCGGAATCAATACTATTCTTAGGCAGAGATAGCAACCAATCTTTAGCTCTTCCTCTTAATGAGAAAGGAAACAATTTCAATTTAATAATATCACCATCTACATCCTTATACTTTTGCATTTCACATAGTTCAACAAAATTATTAAGATGGGTAGCAGCATCATCAGAACTAACACTGCGAAAATTGCTCTCGCATAACAAGATTCAGTAAAGCAGGTTTAATTTCAAAGAATTCTGCTATAGTAGCAGGTGGAGCAATAGGTGTGCATAGGAAATCATTATTATTTGTGGTTGTGAAGTCACACAACTTAGTATTTTCAGGGGTAGCCATTTTAGCAGTAGTAAATAAAGCAAACTAGATAAAGTAAATGCAAGTAACTAATTTTTTTGTGTTTTTGATATAGAGTGCAAGACAAGTAAATAAAGTAAAGTCGGCAACTAATTTTTTTTTGTTTTGATATAATGCAGCAAACAAAGTAGTAAATAAAATAAAGCAAGACAAAAACAAAGTAAAGAGATTGGGAAGTGGAGACTCCCCTTGCAGCGTGTCTTGATCTCCCCGGCAACGGCTCCAGAAAACAGTCTTGATGCATGCAGTTAACACACGTCCGTTGGGAACCCCAAGAGGAAGGTGTGATGCAGACAGTAGCAAGTTTTCCCTCAGAAAGAAACCAAGGTTTATCGAACCAGGAGGAGCCAAGAAGCACGTTGAAGGTTGATGGTGGCGGAATGTAATGCGGCGCAACACCGGGGATTCCGGCGCCAACGTGGAACCCGCACAACACAACCAAAGTACTTTGCCCCAACGAAACGAGTGAGGTTGTCAATCTCACCGGCTTGCCGTAACAAAGGATTAACCGTATTGTGTGGAAGATGATTGTTTGCAAAAAACAGTAAAACAAGTATTGCAGTAGATTGTATGCGATGTAAAGAATAGGACCGGGGTCCACAGTTCACTAGAGGTGTCTCTCCCATAAGATAAATAGCATGTTGGGTGAACAAATTACAGTCGGGCAATTGACAAATAGAGAGGGCATAACAATGCACATACATGACATGATAAATATAGTGAGATTTAATTGGGCATTACGACAAAGTACATAGACCGCTATCCAGCATGCATCTATGCCTAAAAAGTCTACCTTCAGGTTATCATCCGAACCCCTTCCAGTATTAAGTTGCAAAACAACAGACAATTGCATTAAGTATGGTGCGTAATGTAATCAATAACTACATCCTTAGACATAGCATCAATGTTTTATCCCTAGTGGCAACAACACATCCACAACCTTAGAACTTTCCGTCACTCGTCCCGCATTTAATGGAGGCATGAACCCACTATCGAGCATAAATACTCCCTCTTGGAGTTAAGAGCAAAAACTTGGCCAGAGCCTCTACTAATAACGGAGAGCATGCAAGATCATAAACAACACATAGGTAATAACTTGATAATTAACATAACATAGTATTCTCTATCCATCGGATCCCGACAAACAAAACATATAGTATTACAGATAGATGATCTTGATCATGTTAGGCAGCTCATAAGATCCGACAATGAAGCACAATGAGGAGAAGACAACCATCTAGCTACTGCTATGGACCCATAGTCCAGGGGTGAACTACTCACTCATCACTCGGGAGGCGACCATGGCGGTGAAGAGTCCTCCGGGAGATGAATCCCCTCTCCGGCAGGGTGCCGGAGGAGATCTCCAGAATCCCCCGAGATGGGATTGGCGGCGGCGGCGGCGGCGTCTCAGTAAGGTTTTCCGTATCGTGGCTCTCGGTACTGTGGGTTTCGCGACGGATGCTATTTGTAGGCGGAAGGGCAGGTAAAGAGGCGGCACGAGGGGCCCAGACGACAGGCCGGCGCGGAAAGGGCCTGGGACGCGCCGCCCTGGTGTCTGGCCACCTCGTGGCCCCACTTCGACTCTCCTTCGGTCTTCCGGAAGCTTCGTGGCAAAATAGGACCCCGGGCGTTGATTTCGTCCAATTCCGAGAATATTTCTTTACTAGGATTTCGAAACCAAAAACAGCAGAAAACAAAGAATCGGCTCTTCGGCATCTCGTTAATAGGTTAGTGCCGGAAAATGCATAAATACGACATATAATGTGTATAAAACATGTAGATATCATCAATAATGTAGCATGGAACATAAGAAATTATCGATACGTCGGAGACGTATCAATAACCCATGTGTTTATTTTACTACAGCAATTTTGTTTTATATTTGAGTCTTGGAAGTTGTTACTACTGTAGAAACCTCTCCTTATCTTTATTTTATTGCATTGTTGTGCCAAGTAAAGCCTTTGATAGTAAGGTTGATACTAGATTTGGATTTCTGCGCAGAAACAGATTTTTTGCTGTCACGAATTTGAGTAGTATTCTCTGTAGGTAACTCAGAAAAATCTGCCAATTTACGTGAGTGATCCTCAGATATGTACGCAACTTTCATTCAATTTGAGAATTTTCATCTGAGCAAGTCCAGTGCCTCTAAAAAAATCGTCTTTACGGACTGTTCTGTTTTGACAGATTCTGCCTTTTATTTCGCATTGCCTCTTTTGTTGTGTTGGATGGATTTCTTTGTTCCATTAACTTCCAGTAGCTTTGAGCAATGTCCGGAAGTGTTAAGAATGATTATGTCACCTCTGAATATGTGAATTTTTGATTATGCACTAACCCTCTAATGAGTTTGTTTTGAGTTTGGTGTGGAGGAAGTTTTCAAGGGTCAAGAGAGGAGGATGATATATGATCAAGAAGAGTGAAAAGTCTAAGCTTGAGGATGCTCCCGTGGTTCATCCCTGAATATTTCAAGAAGACTCAAGCATCTAAGCTTGGGGATGCCCAAGGCATCCCCTTCTTCATCAACTTATCAGGTTTCTTCTATTGAAACTATATTTTTATTCGGTCACATCTTATGTGCTTTACTTGGAGCATCTGTGTGCTTTTATTTTCGTTTTGTTATTTTCATTCTCTGAATAAATTCATGCTTGTGTGGGAGAGAGACACGCTCCACTGTTTCATATGAACACTGGTGTTCTTAGCTTTACCTTTAATGTTCATGGCGAAGGTTGAAACTGCTTTGTTAATTGTTATCTGGTTGGAAAAAGAAAATGCTGCATGTGGTAATTGGTATAATGTCTTGAATAATTTGATACTTGGCAATTGTTGTGCTCATATAGATCATGTTTAAGCTCTTGCATCATGTGCTTTGCACCTATTAATGAAGAACTACATAGAGCTTGTTAAAATTTGGTTTGCATGATTGATCTCTAGAGTCTAGATATTTTTTGGTTAAGGTGTTTGAACAACAAGGAGACGATGTAAAGTCTTATAATGCTTACAATATGTTCATATGTGAGTTTTGCTGTACCGTTTTATACTTGAGTTTGCTTCAAACAACCTTGCTAGCCTAGCCTTGTATTGAGAGGAATTCTTCTTGTGCATCCAAAACCTTGAGCCAAAAACTATGCCATTTGTGTCCACCATACCTACCTACCACATGGTATTTCTCTGCCATTCCAAAGTAAATTACTTGAGTGCTACCTTTAAAAATTCTATTCCTTCGTCTTTGCAATATATAGCTCATGGGAAAATAGCCTTAAAAACTATTGTGGTGAAGAATATGTACTTATGTGTCTTATTTCTTAATAAGTTGCTTGTTGAGCGGTAACCATGTTCCTGGGGACGCCATCAACTATTTCACCTTTGTTGAATATCATGTGAGTTCCTATGCATGTTCGTCTTGTCTGAAGTAAGGGTGATTTATCATGATCAAATGTTTTGAGTATGCATATTGTTAGAGAAGAACATTGGGCCGCTAACTAAAGCCATGATCCATGGTGGAAGTTTCAGTTTGGACAATTAATCTTCAATCTCTTATGAGAATTTTAACTGTTGTTGAATGCTTATGCATTAAAGAGGAGTCCATTATCTGTTGTCTATGTTGTCCCGGTATGGATGTCTAAGTTGAGAATAATCAAAAGCGAGAAATCCAATGCGTACTTTCTCCTTAGGCTTTTGTACAGGCGGCATAGAGGTACCCCTTTGTGACACTTGGTTGAAACATATGCTATGCAATGATAATCCACGTTAATCCAAGCTAATTAGGACAAGGTGCGAGCACTATTGGTATACTATGCATGAGGCTTGCAACTTATAGGATATCTTATACATAACACATATGCTTTATTACTACCGTTGACAAAATTGCTTCTATGTTTTCAAAATGAAAAGCTCTAGCACAAATATAGTAATCCATGCATCCCTCTGCGAAGGGCCATTCTTTTACTTTATTGTTGAGTCAGTTTACCCATTCTTTCTATCTTAGAAGCAAACACTTGTATCAACTGTGTGCATTGATTCTTACATGTTTACTTATTGCACTTGTTATATTGCTTTATGTTGACAACTATCCATGAGATATACATGTTACAAGTTGAAAGCAATTGCTGAAACTTAATCATCCTTTGTGTTGCTTCAATGCCTTTTATTTTGAATTTATTGCTTTATGAGTTAACTCTTATGCAAGTCTTATTGATGCTTGTCTTGAAAGTACTATTCATGAAAAGTCTTTGTTATATGGTTCAGTTGTTTACTCATTGTCTTTACCATTGCTTTGAATCGCTGCATTCATCTCATATGCTTTACAATAGTATGATCAAGATTATGTAAGTAGCATGTCACTTCAGAAATTATTCTTGTTATCGTTTACCTACACGAGGGCGAGTAGGAACTAAGCTTGGGGATGCTTGATACGTCTCAAACGTATCTATAATTTTTGATGTTCCATGCTAGTTTTATGACAATACCTACATGTTTTGTTCACACTTTATATCGTTTTGATGCATTTTCCGAAACTAACCTATTAACGAGGTGTGTTGGGGACACAAGAGACTTCTTGTATCGTGATTGCAGGGTTGCTTGAGAGGGATATCTTTGACCTCTTCCTCCCTGAGTTCGATAAACCTTGGGTGATTCACTTAAGGGAAACTTGCTGCTGTTCTAAAAACCTCTGCTCTTGGAGGCCCAACACTGTCTACAGGAATAGAAGCGTGCGTAGACATCACACGCCGCCGGCTTCATCATCGTCGGAGATGGACGTGGATCCGGACGTGCGGTTCGAGTTCGTCCTCGTCCTCAAGGGCGACCCGCGCGGCATCCAGAGGCTGCCGGACTCCTTCGCCGACTACGTCACCGGCGACGATCGCCCGCGCACGATGCATCTGCGGGAGGCTGCGTGCGGCTACTACCGGTGGATCGTCGACGTGATCTACGACGCGCGCAGCAAGATTTACCTCAACATCGGCTGGGAGAAGTTCGCGCGGCAGCACAGCCTCCAAGCCGGCTTCATCCTCCTGTTCTCCTACTTCGGCGATAGGGACATGAGCGTCAAGGTCTTCGACGAGACGCGGTGCCGCCGGGACTACCAGGGCGACAGCACCGACGAGGAGGACGACTGAGTGTTCTTTCTTCGCAGCGAACACGTGACAGGAGGTTTCTGGATGTTCGCCTCCTCGGTAAAACCAACAAGGGCACCATCCTCCCGCTGGATATTTCAGTTTAGGTGACTGGGTGTGCCCTCGAGTGTTCTTTCTTAGCAGCGAACATAGGAAATCTTCGATGCACGGCCTAGTTAGGTTTAGTTTCTTTGCAAAATTTTATATTTGTGTCCACGACGGTTCAAACTATGTATTAGTTTGTGGAAAACCATGTGCCTAACTATGTTTTCGTGTAAACCACGTTCCAAATTATGTATTAGTTTGTGGAAATTGAAATAAAAAAATCAAAAAAAGTCTTTTAAATGTTTGGGGGCGGCGTTTGGGGGACGCGGCTGAGGAGCGACGTCCCCCAAAGGCGGCACGAATAAAACACGTCCCCCAAACGCACAATCCGGCGCGGTTTGGGGGACGGTTTGGGGGACGCGACTGGAGATGCTCTTACTTAGGGCATTACGACAAAGAACATAGACCGCTATCCAGCATGCATCTATGCCTAAAAAGTCCACCTTCGGGTTAGCATCCGCACCCCTTCCAGTATTAAGTTGCAAATAACAGACAATTGCATTAAGTACTGTGCGTAATGTAATCAACACAAATATCCTTAGACAAAGCATTGATGTTTTATCCCTAGTGGCAACAACACATCCATAACCTTAGAATTTTATGTCACCGTCCTGCATTCAATGGAGGCATGAACCCACTATCGAGCATAAATACTCTCTCTTGGAGTTACAAGTATCAACTTGGCCGAGCCTCTACTAGCAACGGAGAGCATGCAAGATCATAAACAACACATATATGATAGATCAATAATCAACTTGACATAGTATTCCATATTCATCGGATCCCAACAAACACAACATGTAGCATTACAAATAGACGATCTTGATCATGTTAGGCAGCTCACAAGATCTAAACATGATAGCACAAGAGGAGAAGACAACCATCTAGCTACTGCTATGAACCCATAGTCCAAGGATGAACTAATCACGCATCAATCCGGGGGTGGGCATGATGATGTAGAGTCCTCCGGTGATGATTCCCCTCTCCGGTAGGGTGCCGGAGGCGATCTCCTGAATCCCCCGAGATGGGATTGGCGGCGACGGCGTCTCTGGAACTTTTCTCGTATCGTGGCTCTCGGTACTAGGGTTTTCGCGACGGAGAGAATAAATAGGCGAAGGGGCAGAGTCGGAGGGCGCCCGAGGGGCCCACCCCATAGGCCGGCGCGCCCCCCCTCCTGGCCACGCTGCCCTAGGGTGTGGGGCCTCCTTGGCCCCTCTCCGTCTCTCCTTCGGTGTTCTGGAGGCTCCGTGGAAAATAAGACCGTGGGCTTTTGTTTCGTCCAATTCCGAGAATATTTCCTGTGTAAGATTTCTGAAACCAAAAACAGCAGTAAAACGAGAACCGGCGCTTCGGCATCTTGTTAATAGGTTAGTGCCGGAAAATGCATCAAAATGATGTAAAGTGTATATAAAACATGTGAGTATTGTCATAAAACTAGCATGGAACATAAGAAATTATAGATACGTTTGAGACGTATCAGGGGTTATCCTGCCCGTTAGATCATACGATCAACGGTCGGCGGGCACGATCCGCGTGACAAGGGCTAGACCAATCAGGGCAAGGTTGGACGTTTGTGAGAATTTGTGAAGGGAGAGGGCAAAACTGAGTAGTATCAAGAAACCAAAGGCACGTGAGTAGTAAACAGACTAAGGGATTCAAATATAAGATTTAAAAAATGGAAAATGCTTGTTTTGTACAATGAAACCCATCTTGGCCTACCTCAAACTATTTGCAATACAAATGTACATGAGTGTGAAAATTGTGGCCTCATTCAGACAAAGTATGTTTTGGGGAAAGCTGTTTTGGGAAGGACTTATTGTGGAAAGCCATGCACCTTCATAGCTACTAGGTGATTTAAGAATTGGTAATTTGTGGTAAAACTTGATTTATCTATGATTGTTATGGTTCCCAACGTGGCAGGTCGCGTAAGAAGACTCCATGAGTAAGTGCCACTATGGTTTTATCTTTTTTGAAATTTTTGCACATTAAATAACTCATTTAACTAGCTTAATCCCATATGTTGACTCTCTGTTGACCATCCACTTGAGGGTAAAACTGAGTATATTGCACTAGCCAGTATTAGCACTAAAGGGGAAAACTGAGCACACAAAAAATGCTAGTATAAGACTCGAGGGTATACCTGAGTATATCTAAATTTTGAGGGTTAGACTCGAGGACGCGTGTTGCGGTGCAGAAGTGGAAGACGTGCAATTGTTGACACGTAGGACGTGGGTCGCGGTGCAGAAGTTGAAGACATGCAATCGTGGACGCGTGTCACAGTGCAGAAGTCGAAGATGTGTAGACGTGCAACCGTGGACGCACAGGACGCGGGTCGCATTTAGGACCCCTCGCCTTTATAGATGCCTCTCCCTGTTCGCCTCCCCGCACTATCTCACTGTCACTATCACTCCCTCACGCAACGTCGCCTCTCAAGTCCCATCATCTTCTCCAAAGCAAAAAAAAACCCTCTCCCTCTCCTCTACCGGTGATGGACAAGGAGAATGTGAATCCGTCCTCCGTCCTCGATGCCGTCCCCTCTAAGCACGGCGCCTCCGTCCTTGATGACGTCCCGTCTACGGCCATCGCTGCCGCCGGTGCATTGGCGGCTCCCACCGGTGCATCGGAGGCTGCCGTCGATGGCGGTCAGATCCCGCCAGAATGGGACCCCTACGAGAAGGTGTCATACATCTGTCCGTTGAACCCCTACGACACATGCATGAACGACCCTTGGAACGAGGTAACTACGGTTTTCTCCCTTGTTGTCCCCCTTTCCTTTTTCAACCCTATTTTTGCTGGTTCCCTAGTAACTATTAGTGTCGATCTGTAGGAAGGATGAGTATTGGGTTAATATTTGCACCGATTTTATTCTATTTTGATTTGATCCCTTCTTGATTTATGGAAGTAATCATGGGATCTGAATCAGTTAAGATTTGGGGTTCGGCCATTCGGTTAATTTATGCAAGTAATCATGGGATCTCAATCAGTTAAGATTTGGGGTTCGGCCGTTCGGTTAATTTATTCAGATCTAGAATTTGTTTCTTTGCCTATGATGAATCTTTGGGCACAAATTAGTACATGGCGGGTTTAGCGAACCATTGCTGTGTACAAATCTGTTGTGCATGAGCTGTGGTTCGCTAACCCCATCCCTGTAGATATGTAATCATGTTCAATCTAACTGAGGCTGCCTCTGTTTTTCCTAACTTTGTTATCATGCATGTTACATCATCGTTGCAACTCATTCACTCAAAGTTTCCGTTTGATATGGATCAGGTGTCTGGCAGCGACGTCGCCAACGACGAGGAGGATGAGCACACCAACGCTCAGGAGGTGCTGCGGAGGCTGCAGGTCGGCCAGTTCGCCTCCTACTTCGCCAAAGGTGTCTACAAGTGCCCCTTCTGCACTAGGAGACTCGGAGGCACCGACTTCAACTGCCTCCTCACGCATGCCAAGGACATCGGAAGGACCTTCCCCAAAGTCGGCGCGAGAGTGAACGTCCACGTCTTCCGCGCCAAGCACAAGGCGCTCGGCATTCACCTCCGCAACTTCCAGTGGGTGGAGATCGCCATCGGGCGCATGCCTCCAATCAAGCCCAAGGTGCCCAAGATCAAGGGACATGGGAGCAAGAACTGGAGGAAGAGCCAGATGGAGTAGGCGGAGTCCAGGACGTGTGCTGCTGCTGCAAAGCAGCTTTTTATTTTGTTGTTGTTACTATGTTGGTGTTGTGAAGAACCTCGTTATTGGCCATGTTATTATGTTGGCTGTTGTATGCAGCTTATTATCTATCCTTATTCTACTATACTTTGTTGGCCCTACTTTGTTTTCTCGATTCATTATGACGGTGTGAATTTATCGTACATTAGCATCGAGATTTGCTTCTAGATTTAACTAGATACTCCCTTTGTTTAAAAATATAAGATTGTTTAGATGTTTTTAGAGTGGACTGCATTCAAACTAAAAAGAGTGAACCTACACACTAAAACTAGACTAGATACAAAGTAAAGTAGATGTATCAAATAAAAAACCAAAACATCTTATATACATGCACGGAGGGAGTACATACGAATCAAGATAGGTGAGGTCATTAATATGGACCAGAGGGAGTACTAGATTTGCTGCCATATTGGGCAAAAAACAAGGGCCAAAAGGCACAAATAATTGAAGAAATACATAAATGGAAGCTTCTCTAGATTTGATAATAATTTTGTGAAAACAGACAGAGAGAGAAAGAGGGGAAAAATGTGCTCTTAAAAGGGATCCCTCTTAAAAATGCCAATTTGGACTGAGAGAGATAGGAACCAGATCCTTCTCATGTACAACTAAACGCGGTCTTGTCCTGTCCCACGTGGTCCCTTTCTACCAGCCCCACGTGACGAGGCCCCACATGACGTGGCCCCACACGTCAGCACGGAACGGTCAACTAAACGGAAATCCTCCCGTCCGAGCTCCTTCTGCAGGTTTCAGACAAGGGCTTGGGGAAAACTGAGGAAAAACTAAGGAGCTGGGGAAAACTGAGTACAACTAAGGACCCAAGGGCATGAAAATAGAAATCCCAATAAAAAAATGATTTAAAATTTAAAATTGAAAATCCTTTCCGATGTAGGTAGGTTAGGTGATCTAGTTATTATGAAAAATAACAAACATGACTTGTTTTGCAAAAACAATGTATATTTTGGTAAGATGGAAATCACTTTTGCATACGAACTAAAAAAATGGTTAATATATAAAAAATATATCTAAGCGAAAAATGTTTCGATAAAGGATAGAGGCGCGAGTTGAATGCAAGAAAACTGCGACCTACTCTTGTTCTAAGAGCAGGCACATACATCAGCAATTTAACAAGTTAAATAGTTACGATACCTATTAGCTCGTAGAGCCTTCGGCCAATTTAGTTTGGGCCAAGGTTCAAGGTCGCTAGTCGAGCTTCAGCCAAACTATACATTGAGGTGTTGGTAGAACCATCATATGACTTCTGAATTTGATTGGATAAGGCATGTTTGTTTTGAAGAAGTCCTAATTATTTTGCTCCCACACATGCATATGTAATTATGCACATTACTGTACACTTTGGTTTCTGTTTATGTCCATCCCTTTTCGTTTACATGGTTTTCATCTTTGTGATCCATAAATTTTTCCAACACATTAGATGATTGTAGTAGATAATAGTGTAAGCACTAGTTACTGAATATCTTGTTTGACTTTCCACCTTGATATGCATCGCTCTACTATACTCCCTCAATTCCTAAATATAAGACATTTTGGATATATTTATGAAAGAAAATACTGATTAAATACATCTAACAAAATATTGTTTATATCCTTCCTAGTAGCTTCTTAGATTTAATCCAATCAATGTTGGGGGATCAGCATCAATTTTGTTTGGAACAAGAAGGATGAGTACTCAAGTTACACTTTAGGAGGGACTAGATAGTTTAACATGGCAATTGTAGTTACCGCTTATGTGTTATTGTTTGTAGTATATTTTTTTCTTTTGGAGTTACACTCGAAAAAGACATATAAGGAATCATCAATAGGCATGTATGCAATGAAATGGATGAAGGATGCCATTCTTAGAAAACGGTTAGAGAAGGCATTTCACACTACTATGGGTGGTGATCCCAACATTAGATTACCTGAAATCGGTATCTCCATGGATTTAGCTTCGAACTTGGTTATTTTATGAACATGTTAATTCTTATAATATAGAGAGCATAAATTTGAAGTGCAACCTTCACCTTCGTGCCAAGGAAATACTATTCACTCGATGCAATGAAGAGCTAATTCATGTTAAGAAATCAAATCAGCTACAAAATGGTGACATTGTGTACATCCCATTCCAGGATGGAAAACCCAATCGGGACTAAAGTGGTTGATGCAGACTACGGCCGGTGCGAGCCTCTTTAGTCCCAGTTGGTGTCTCCAACCGGAACTAGAGGTCTACCTCTAGTCCTGGTTGGAGACACCAACGAAGACTAAAGACTTTCTAGGTTTTTTTTGGTCCACACCCCTCCCCGGTGGATCACCTTTTCAGCATTGTAATCTACAACATAAAATGAAAGAAAATTCAAAATGAAAATCCTTTAATATGTATGTAGGTTAGTTGATCTAGTTATTATTAAAAATAAACATGAATTTTTACTTATTTTGCATATCTTCGCGAGAAAAATTTAGGTAAAGGCTGGAAGCTTGACTCGAATGCAAGAAAAGTGCAACCTAGTCATGTGCACATACGTCGGAAATTTTAAAAAAATTACATAGTTATAATACCTATTAGCTCAAAGATCTTTTGGCGAATATAGTTTGGGCCAAGGTTCAAAGTACTAGTCAAGCTTGAGCCAAACTATACACTGATGTGTTGGTAGAACCATCATAAGACTTCTTAATATGAATGGATAATGTATGTTTGTTTTGAAGAAATCATTGTTATTTTGTTCCCACACATGCATATGTAGTTATGCACATTATTATATTCTTTGGTTTCCGTTTATGTCCATCCCTTTTCATTTACATGGTTTACATCTTTGTGATATATAATTTTTTCCATCACATTACATGATTGTAGCGGAGAATAGTGTAGGCACTAGTTACTGAATATCTTGTTCGACTTTCCACCTTGATATGCAGCGCTCTATAATACTCCCTCCATTCCAAAATATAAGGAGTGCTATGATATTTTTATGAAAAGACAGATAGTGATTAGATACATGTGACAAAATATTTTTTATCTCCTTCCTAGTTGCTGCTTAGATTTAATCCAATCAATGTTGGAGGATGTGCATTATTTTTTTTGTACATGAAGGATGAGTGTTCAAGTTCCATTTAGAAGGGACTAGATAGTTTGTCATGGAAATTGCAGTTAGCACTTATGTTTTATTGTTTTTAGCATATTTATGTATTTTGCAGTGACACTTCAAAAAGATAGACAACAAATCATCATCAGGCATGTATGGAATGAAATGGATGGGATAGTGTTCTCAGCAAATGGTCAGATAATGCATTTTGCACTACTATCATTGGTGATGCCAAGATTAGATTCCATGAAGTCGACATCTGCATGGTTTAAGCTTCGAACTTGGTTCTTTCGGAACATGTTTATTCTTACAATATCGAGAGCAAAAATTTGAACTGCAACCTTCACCTTTGTGCCAAGGAAATACTATTCACTCGGCGCAATGAAGAGCTAATTCATGTTAAGAAAGAAAATAAGTTACAAATAGGAGGCATTGTGTACAGGCCATTGCAGGAGGGAGATACCAACCATGACTAAAGGTGTTGCGGCAGGCTGTGATTGGTGCGAGCCTCTTTAGTCCCGGTTGGAGACAACAACCAGGACTGAAGATGACTTGCTAGTTTTTTTTGCTCCACCCCTTGTGTGGATCACCGTTTTTTCTTTGTAAAATACAAAAGAAAATGATAGAAAATTCAAAATAAAAAATCCTTTTAAATGTAGGTAGGTTAGGTTATCTAGTTATTATGAAAAATAAAAATCATGAATTTTGACCTATTTTCGAAAAAGATTGTATTTTCCGATATGATGGCAATAACTTTTGCATACGAACTTGAAAAAGTTTAATACATGAAATCTATCTACGTGAAAATGTTTCGGTAAAGGCTGGAGGCCCGAGTCAAATGCAAGAAAAGTGCGACCTGCTCCACACGTCGGCAATTTGAAAAGTTAAATAGTTACGATACCTATTAGACCGTAGAGCCTTCGGCAAATACAGTTTGGGCCAAGGTTTAAGGTCGCTAGTCGAGTTTGAGCCAAACTAGAGGCTGAGGTGTTGGTTGAACCATCATAAGACTTCTTAATATGATTGGATAAGTTATGTTTGTTTTGTAGAAGTTCCCGTTATTTTGTTCCCACACATGCATATGTATTTGCACATTATTGTACTCTTTGGTTTCTGTTTATGTCTGTCCCTTTTTATTTACATGGTTTTCATCTTTGTGAAATATAACTTTTTCCGGCACATTACATGATTGTAGTGGAGAATAGTGTAGGCACTAGTTACCGAATAACTTGTTCAACTGTCCACCTTGATGTGCAAAGCTTGATATTACTCCCTCCGTTCCTAAATATATAAGGAGGTTTGGGCTATATTTATGAAAACACAGATGCTGATTAAATACATGTGACAAAATATTGTTTATCTTCTTCCTAGTCGCCGCTTAGATTTAATCCAATCAATGTTGGAGGACGAGCATCCATTTTGTTTGGAACAAGAAGGATGAGTATTCAAGTTACACTTTAGAAGGGACTAGGTAGTTTGACTTGGCAATTGCAATTGCCACCTATGTTTTATTATTTTTATTATATTCCTGTCTTTTTTTTTTGATTTTTCGATAAAGGGAATATATTAATATCAAATTGATACCAATTACACCCAGCCTCTGCAACAACGCACCACCCTAATGGCACTATGGATGCACAGAGCCAAAAAAAAACTAAGAAACAAAAGTCCCGCTACAGTATCTCGGGCCTAACAACATCAATACATCCACCGCCAAGACAACACCTGAAATACAGAATCTCCAAAAACGACGCCTCCAAGAAGGGAACAGTGCGCGGACACCATCGTCGCCCTATCAATGATCTTAGGTTTTCACCCTGAAGATAGTCCCCGCTCTCAAAACAATGCCTCCAACAAGGTCATTGTCGGGCACAACCGATTAAGGCCGGACCTTTTGCG
>NC_061509.1:153867858-154006869 GCF_022539505.1 Lolium rigidum
ATGAACGAGAAGACCATGTGAGTGCCAAGGTAGCATATTGTAGTCAATCAACACAGTGAGTATGTATCAAGAATCTTCACCTTCTTCGGGTATAATTTTTTGGCCACAGACGCCTTTGTAATTTTCAATAGTACATCGTCTGCTTTTTTCTAAACCCATCTATATCCTTGTTGAAACAGTATTCATAAAGTATCAGCACTTCCCGTTTGGTTAAAGATGCATCTATCTTTTTGTATTTTTGTCGCTTTTCTCCTTTCCAGCAGTCGCCATTCGAGTTAAATAGAAGTGGAGTATCATCCACGCAGGTACACACGAGTCAGCGTCTCGTAGTGAGATTTTTGTAGCTTCTCGTTTTTGCTCTTTCTTTTGGGAGTTTTCATCATTACGCCTTCCACACGACATCGTGCAGTTCTATAGTTACGGTAGGTTCACACATATCCTGAGATCGGTACTCGGCTAGACGCTTCTTTCATAAAAGATGTCCTCAAAAGAGGTCGAGATCATTCCCGACTCCATAATTGTAATAACATAATGTCGGATACTCGCATTTTACTATCAAAAAACCCTCTATTAATGCTATGAAATGCATAACTGCAAGAACATATCCACGCGTTTTTTAATCCGCGCTTTTCTTAAAGGTCTAAAGACATTAACTCTCAAATTTCATACTTCAGTTCGTGAGGTAAGAGTTTTCAGCCTTTTTTACTCCTTTTCGTGGGTAATACTTATTCTTTTGTGGGGTAGACACGCTTAGACAGACATTTATCACTTCTCCTCACCATGTCTTGGGTAGACTATGTATCTAACATGCTTAACCAAATCGGGGAGCACGGGCTCTTCTTCGGCCATTTTTGTGAGGCCTTCATGGATATAATACCATGTTCCGCAGACAAAGAATCAAACTTCGCTTGGAAAATATTTTCCACCATGATCAGATCTATCGCTTGGATCTTCGACTAATTTTTCGCTTTCAGTTTTTAAAGATTTTGCTTGAGGATATCTTAGATTTTCAGACAGACATTACAATTATCGGTAGAATTCATCAATTAAAGTCATGAAATTTTTTTCTCCTTTAAATAATCACCATTAAAGATCTGAATGTATAGTTTCAGCGGCAAGTTGCCTTTTGCTCATGAATCTTGTGAGACTTGTTAGCACACATACTTGGCAATTGATTCTTGACAATACAAATTCATAATTATTATTCGCGCACGCTGCCATGCACCCAAAATTGACAAAAGTGTCGCGGAATGCCAAATATCGATCACATTGTTGCAAACATGATTAATAATTTGAGTACATAACCGACAAGCGGAAGAAGTTCTCTCAAATTATCATAAATTTTTCCAAAAAATGTCCACACTTGAAATTACAATCCAAAACCATGCTTAAAAATTTATATTCGAATATGTAAAAATAGGCGAATGCCACATCTTAGATGTTCAATGCAAGGAATCGTAGTTGTACGCTTCTTTTCAGCTCGATACTACAAGTGTAAACTTTCGTATCCACCGTTTCATTGTCACTCACGGTAAGTGAGTTATTTACTTCAAGACGGAAATAGTTCTTTATTCGATAAGAAAGAAACATAGAGACATCGTAATATCGTCACATAGAGCAATTCGTAAAGCCTATCCAATAATCAGGGAGAATACATAAAGAAAGGACAGTAGGAGGGTAGGGATGCAGACTCAACTGCTCCCCTCTCACCTCGCGATTTGTCTTTATGTGATTTGCCGCCGTCATGGTGCTCGGCAATCGCATTCAATAGAGCGCCACAAACATGCGTTCCTATAAGGAGATTCCTTCTTGAAGTTGGTCGGAGTTGGAGGCTTTAAATTTCTCAATGCCAAAATTGTCTTTTCCATTGTTCTTATTCTTGAGACTGATTGAAATTCTTCTTCTGTACTCATTCATTAATACGCCTAGACCCTCGAGATGTGCGGCAAAATCCTTGCTTCGCCTTCTTCCACATTTTATTGCGATAATGAGACTCGAAACGGAAAATTTTTTGTTCTTTATGTTTGCATATATAGTCGAAGAACACTGTAGTAGCCGCCGTTTGTCCGGTAGTCGCTCGAGTTCTTTTGGCAAGACTGCTAAATCAATGGAGCGCTTCATATCTTGTAGTCATTTCTCCATTTATTGCTCAGGGTGAAATTACCAACCTCGATACTTCTTTTCACCATCTACACATAACGAAGGCAATGGTCAATGTTGTTCCAAGAATGTCGGAACAAGGTCGCTTTTACTTTTTTTCATCTTCAAATTTTCTGCTCCTCCGCTCGTCTAAGATTCGTGGGAAATAGTCTAGGTTTGCAAACCAGGAATTTACTTTGTGCCACCTTCTTGTAATGCATACCACAAAAAGAGGAAGGTGGAAAGCAACGCTGTTGACTCGATTTGCCTAGTAGTTTTGGATTGCATAAGCAAATATCCATATGAAAATAATCCGGCACAAGTACTACAACCATGACTACAAAAATAATAAATAAACACGCATGCTCAAAGGGGGTATCGAACGCATCACATCTAAACAAGATAAACTACAACACACGCACACACAAACTAGCTAGAACGCAAACCGAAAAGAGACAACAAGATCACATACTTGCGTATCGTCGCTGTCCTTCTCACGTTGAGGCCGCCGTAGTTAGCCTCGCCGGAACCGAAGAAGTTGGAATGGCGTGGAGCTCGTCGACGACGACGACACGCGATGGGCCAGACGCCGCCGAGCGCTTCCCGTACCTGATTACCTTCGCCTCCGGCGACAGAAACAGCGCGCAGAGGGCGGTTCTGGCGCTCCATCGCCGCGACGGGCGGGACCGCCATCTTGATGAGAGTTGACGAGCTGCGGCGGCGCGACGACGTGGTAGCCACGCAGGGCGTTGTTGGCGTAGTAATGCCGTTCAGCACGACTCAAAATTGATTACATACACTCTCTGTCTGTGTCGTGATAGCCGGCCGGCGAGAGATCTCGCACCATGGCCGCGACGCTGAGATTTTAGCGCAGGCGGGCGAGGTGAGGAGGCGCGAGGTTTTCTCTCTTCACTCACACTTACTAGACTAGAACAACCCACCTAGCCACACTCCATCTCCCCTCCCAACTAGGTCGGGACTAAACTCGCCCCCAAGTGTGCCCAATCGACTAGATTGGAATGGCTTCAGAATTTGATAATAATATAATAAAAGGCCAAATGCCCAAAATCTGAATTGACAACTCCGCTGTTAAGGCTTTCAAGTATTCTTTGTCTCCCCTTGTGTCGAATCAATAAATTGGGTAATACTTCCCTCGAAGACTGTTGCGATCCCCTATACTTGTGGGTCATCAACGGCCAACCAAAGAATAAATGGATCGTAGAAGGCTAAGGCCCAAATAGAGAAAGGCTGTAAAAATGGTGAGGTCCAAAATAGAAAAAGGGTGCAAAATGGCGAAGGCCCAAAACAGAAATGGACCAAAACAAAGGCCAATGCTTATGGTAAAAGGCTGGAATTATTGGGCTCGGCCCATGTAGAATACAGAATTGGACCGGGCTGATTTCGAATTAAGACGTTTTGGTTTCGTCATAATTTTGCCACGTCGGATTGCCACGCTGTACTCGGGGGCAGGTGCCCATGACGTTTTGGGAACGTCATGCCGTCGGTGACATTTTAAAACGTCACAAAGCTCTACGACGTTTTCAAGTGGAATGTCTTAAGCGATCCTTGTTGACTCCCAGCTTTCGACGTTTTGAAAAGCGTCACCGTAACGTCACAAGTAGCCATTATTGACGTTTCAGTGACACCTCTATTTTGTCAACTTATGGCAGATTTCTTGTAGTGTTTTGGAGGCATCGACCCATAGCCACGAAATTTACCCTCCTTGGCAGCCTCCCACAGAGGAATAATCTCCCCCACACTAGCACCAAATCCAAGGACGAAGAAGGGGCAAGGGGTCGCGGCCCCCAAGGGAAGTCGCCGCTCTCCCAGCGCTGTTGCCGCCTCCCGTGGCCGCTGCCACAGGGATATTCATCGCCATCTCCTCCATGGGATGCACCTCTTCATCAACACCCTCAGTACCATCTTCATCTACCCCCCTTGTAATCTCTTGGCAAACATGATGTGTGAGGCAATCTATCATTTTCCCACGATGTATTGTACATGTATGTCTTTGTTTGAGTAGTAACTTGTTCTTGGCAATTGTGAGATAATTTATGGATGGTTGCATATAAGTATTTGTTATCTTCTACGATGATCTCTTGTACTGATATGTGAGTGCACACATATGTTGGATAATGCATGAGGTTGTCACCGTTGTGTGATGATAGGAGGAGGGACAGCTAGAGCTTGACAAGAAACCATGTCCCGACTCATGTTGTATTAATTCATGGTTAATCAACAGGGGTTATAACTATGGGGACCTTTAAACTTATAGCAGTGGTTGGACTTTATGTCTTAATAATTCCTATTTTTGGTCTTAACTAGCATTGGTATCAATCACTAGGGGTGCAATTGCTCATATCAATGGCAGCACCTATCTTTGGCTCCTCTCTAGAGGAAACTCTAAAAAGTCTATACTCAGCTTCACTAATTATGAAAACCACACAAATGAAATAGCAATTTTCCCAGACACTTACTCCCTTGAGTTACTTTCTATTACTCCAGTTCATATCAGTTTAAGTATCTTGCATTAGTTCTACTTATTGTATTTTAATTTTAGCACTCATAGTTTTATAGTAGAAACCTATTTACTCACACACACACACTTTACATCCTCTACCTTTGAATAGAAGGACATATACGTGGGTTATATAGCTTTAAACAATATATAGTTTACCTTCAGCTCCTCATAGGTTCGCCACTCAAATACTCACCGAATTGTACTACGGTGATCCCCTGCACTTGAGGGTTATCAAAAATAAATTATCTGACCATTTTTTGAGAACGACATCCTTCATCCATTTCATTCCAAACATGCCTATTGATGATTCCTTATATGTCTTTTTAGGGTGTAACTGCAAAAGACAGAAATATACTAAAAACAATAAAACATAAGCGGCAATCGCAATAGCCACGTCAAACTATCAAGTCCCTTCTAAAATGTAACTTAAATACTCATCCTTCTTGTTCCAAACAAAATTTATGCTCATCCTCCAACATTGATTGGATGAAATCTAAGCAACAACTAGGAAGGAGATGAATAATATTTTGTCACATGTATTTAATCAGTATCCATCTTTTCATAAATATATATCCTAAAACGCCTTATATTTAGGAATGGAGGGAGTATTATAGAGTACTACATATTAAGGTGGAAAGTCGGATAGGATATTCATTAAATAGTGCTTACACTATTCTCCACCACAATCATGTACTGTGCCAGAAAAAATTATAGATCACAAAGATATAAACCATGTAAATGAAAAGGGATGGACATAAACATAAACCAAAGAATACAATAATGTACATAACTACATATGCATGTGTGGGAACAAAATAACGAGGACTTCTTCAAAACAAACATACCTTATCCAATCATATTAAGAAGTCTTATGTTGGTTCTACCAACACCTCAATCAGCGTATAGTTTGGCTCAAGCTCGAATAGCGACCTTGTCCCAAACTGTATTCGCCGAAGGCTGTACGAGCTAATAGGTATCGTAACTATTTAACTTTTTAAATTGCCGACGTATGTGCTGCTAGAATTTTGGGCATTTGGCCTTTGGCCCATGGCCCATTATCAAATTCTGAAACTCACATGGCCCATTCCAATAATCAGTGGCTGCACTAGTGGGGGCTGAAGTTTAGTCCCACATTGCTAGTTGGGAGGGAGATGGAGTGGTATATAAGGTGGGTTGTTCTAGTCCTAGTAAGTGAGTGAGAAGAGAGAGAGCCCTCGCGCACTCCTCCTCCTCCGCCGCCCGCCACGCCTCGTCACGACACGTCACGTCACGTCACGACGCGCCGCGGGTTGCGGGAATCTCGCCGAGCCGAGCTTATCTTTTTGCTGTTTGGGAAATTAATTGTGTAATCAATTTTGAGTCATTAACGGACGCGTTTATAAGACCCTGCGCAACCCTAGCCGCCGTACCTAGACGCATACGTGACTACCTGTTTCCAGTTCATTGCGCCGCCACCTTCGTCTTCCTCATCCCGTCCGTCGGCGTGCACCGACTGCCGGGACAGTAGGCCTCCGGAACCCTGCCTCTCGTGAACCTGTACGGGTGAGGGGCAATCAGGTTTTTGGGGAGCGCTCCGGCGCGACTACCGGCATCACGACATCGTCATCGGACGACGAGTTCCTCCACACCGACAACTTCTTCCCGGACCTCAGCGACTTCTTCGGCAACCTCAACATGGGCGACAACGACGCTGCTGCAAAGTATGTGATCTTGTTGTCTCTCTTTCAGTTTCTGTTAGAGTTTCTTCTTCTAGTTTGTGTGGTAGATGTGATTAGTTTATCTTGTTTAGATGTGATCTGTTCAACTACCTTACTAGTCTGCATGATTAGTTTATTTGTTATTTTTGTAGTCATGGTTTATCAATTACTTGTACGGATTATTTCATATGGATATTTGCTTATATATTCAACAATCCAAAAACCTGATTTTAGGCAAATCAATTCAAGCAGCGTTGCTGCCGCTACTCCACCTCCCCTCTTTGATGGTATGCATTACAAGAGGTGGCGCACAAAGGCAGTTCTATGGTTTACAAACCTAGGCTGTTTTAGCGCCACAGATGCTAGACCTGAGGGGCCTCTCTCTACAGAGGAGCAGGAAAAGTTTGAGAAGGTCGACGCCATGTTTAAGGCGGCCTTGTTCAGCATTCTTGGGAACAACATTGTTGACCCGTACATGGCTTTCGACCATGGTAAAGATGTGTGGGATGCGCTCGAGGCCAAATTTGGGGTCTCGGACGCTGGCACTGAATTGTATGTCATGGAGGAATACTATGACTACAAGATGACTAATGAGCGCTCCGTGATTTAGCAGGCTCATGAGATTCAGTCTCTTGCCAAAGAACTCGAGCAGTTTAAGTGTACCTTACCGGACAAATTTGTGGCCGGCGGCATTATTGCCAAGCTTCCTCCCTCGTGGAGGAACTTTGCTACTTCTCTGAAACATAAGAGACAAGAGTTTTCCGTTTCGGATCTCATTGGCTCGCTTCATGTGGAAGAGAAGGCGAGAGCAAAGGACACACGCGCTCGTAGTTTTGAGGGGGGTTCTAGTGCCAATGTGGTACAGAAGAAGAACTTCCAATCTCACAAGTCTAAGAATAAGAACAATGGAAAAGGCAATTTTGACGTGAAGAACAAAGCCTCCAACTCAACCAACTTCAAGAGGAATACTCCTTATAAGAAGAAAGGGAACTGCCATGTTTGTGGCGCTCCTGGACATTGGGCTCCTGATTGCCCAGAACGCCATGACCGGCGTGAGAATAGCGGCAAGTCCGCAAAGGTTGTTATTGGTGTTGATACTGAGATGAAGGACGTTGGGTACGGTACTTTTCCTACTGTCCTTTCAGTATGTAATTCTCCTGATTGGTGGATAGACACCGGAGCCAATACACATGTATGTTCTGATGTCTCTATGTTTTCTTCTTATCGGGTCGCAAGGACTTCTTCCGTGCTGATGGGAAATGGCTCACGTGCTTCTGTTCGTGGTGTTGGTACGGTGGATCTGAAGTTTACTTCGCGAAAGACCATCCAGCTGAAGAATGTGCAACACGTTCCTTCCATTAATAAGAATCTCGTTAGCGGATCACTTTTATGTCGAGATGGTTTTAAGTTGGTTTTTGAGTCCAATAAAGTTGTAATTTCCAAGTGTGGACAATTTTTTGGAAAGGGTTATGTGTGCGGAGGCTTCTTCCGCTTATCTTTGTCAGACTTATGTACTCAAATTATTAATCATGTTTGCAATGATAGTGAGTCCGATATTTGGCATTCACGACTTTGTCACATTAATTTTGGGTGCATGACGCGGCTAGCGAATATGAATATAATTCCGAAATTTGCTATTGTCAAGAAATCCAAGTGCCAAGTATGTGTGCAAGCTAAGCAACCACGTAAGTCTCACAAGACTACGCAGGCAAGAGACTTGGCACCGCTGGAGCTTATACATTCAGATCTTTGTGAAATGAATGGTGATTGACAAAAGGAGGAAAAAGATACTTCATGACTTTAATTGATAATTCTACTCGATATTGTTATGTGTACGTCCTGAAATCTAAAGATGAAGCTCTTAATCACTTCAAAATCTTTAAAGCTGAAGCAGAAAACCAACTTGATCGAAAGATCAAGCGGCTAAGGTCTGATCATGGTGGAGAGTATTTTTCCAACGAGTTTGATTCTTTTTGTGCGGAACATGGTATTATCCATGAGAGGACGCCTCCCTACTCACCTCAGTCAAATGGGGTGGCCGAAAGAAAGAACCGTACTCTAATCGATTTGGTTAACGCCATGTTAGATACATCGGGTCTCTCCAAGGCATGGTGAGGGGAGGCGATATTGACTGCATGTCATGTCCTAAACCGTGTCCCCACAAAGAATAAAACCATTACCCCGTTTGAGGAATGGGAAAGGAAAAGGCTGAAACTCTCTTACCTACGAACTTGGGGCTGTATGGCGAAAGTTAATGTGCCGATACCCAAGAAGCGCAAGCTTGGACCAAAAACCGTGGATTGTGTTCTTCTAGGATATGCATTTCATAGCATTGGCTACAGTTTTTTGATAGTAAAATCTGAAGTATCCGACATGCATGTTGGTACAATTATGGAGTCGAATGATGCGACTTTCTTTGAGGACATCTTTTCTATGAAAGAAACGTCTAGCTCCTCAATTCAGGAGATGCCCAGTTCATCTACTCAGGAATTATGTCTTGAACCTACCATGGCTATAGAACACTTTGATAATCGTGTGGAGGATGACAATGAAGCTCCCAAAAGGAGCAAGAGACAGAGGACTGCAAAGTCCTTTGGACATGACTTCATTGTGTACCTCGTGGATGACACTCCCACTTCTATTTCGGAAGCCTATGCATCTCCGGATGCTGACTACTCGGAAGGAAGGCTGTCCGTAGCGAGATGGATTCCATCTTAGCCAATGGAACTTGGGAAATTACTGATCGTCCTTATGGGTGCAAACCTGTAGGATGTAAATGGGTGTTCAAGAAAAAGCTTAGGCCTGATGGTACTATTGAAAAGTACAAGGCACGTCTTGTGGCCAAGGGTTATACCCAGAAAGAAGGTGAAGATTTCTTTGATACATACTCACTTGTTGCCAGATTGACCACCATTCGAGTGCTACTGTCCTTGGCTGCCTCACATGGTCTTCTCGTTCATCAAATGGATGTTAAGACTGCTTTCCTAAATGGAGAGCTTGAAGAGGAAATTTATATGGAGCAGATCTGACGGATTTGTAGTAGATGGTCAAGAAGGAAAGGTGTGTAAATTACTGAAGTCTTTGTATGGGCTTAAGCAAGCACCTAAGCAGTGGCATGAGAAGTTTGAAAGAACTTTAACCGCTGAAGGCTTTGTTGTAAATGAAGCTGGCAAATGTGTATACTATCGCCATTGACAAGGGATTAACTTGTCAATGCCTATGGATTGTAGGCTAGGGTTTAGTTAGAAGTAGAGGGCAAGTAGATCTCGAAGGTTTCAGCCGAAAAGTACTCGACGAATATGAAAACTAGGGTTTGTAAACAATGATTCGATGATCTTCTCGTCCCTCGACCCCCCCTTTATATAGGTGGAGCCGAGGGATCCGTGCTATACAAGGATTACAGAGTCCGGGATGGTTTCTAACTCATCCCGCCAGATTACAAATAACACTTCCTATTACAACTCTATCTTTTCCTTAAATACATCTTGGGCTCTCGAGTCTTCTTATTCTTCGGGTAGTGGGCCTTCAATAAACCCCGGGTACTATATTAGGCAGGCCCATTTGGGATGCCTATGTCAGCCATGGTGGGGGCGAGGGAGTTATTCTTTGTCTCTATGTCGATGACATATTGATATTCGGGACCAGCCTTACTGTAATTAAGGAGGTCAAGGAGTTCCTATCTCGTTGTTTTGAGATGAAGGACTTGGGAGTAGCTGATGTGATCTTAAACATCAAGCTGCTGAAGGATGACGATGGTGGGATTACACTGCTTCAGTCCCACTATGTGGAAAAGAACCTGAGTCGCTTCGGGTATAGCGACTGCAAATCTTCTCCAACACCTTATGATCCTAGTGTGATAATTCGTAAGAATAAAGGAATTGCTAGAGATCAATTGCGATATTCGCAGATCATTGGCTCACTTATGTATTTAGCAAGCGCCACGAGGCCTGACATCTCCTTTGCTGTAAGTAAACTCAGCCGTTTTGTGTCTAGGCCTGGAGATGTTCATTGGCATGCTCTTGAAAGAGTTTTGCGCTATCTGAAAGGCACTGCGAATTATGGCATTCACTATACTGGGTATCCAAGGGTACTTGAGGGTTATAGTGATGCAAATTGGATATCTGATGCTGATGAGACTAAGGTCACAAGTGGTTATTTGTTTACACTTGGAGGTGGTGCTGTTTCCTGGAAGTCTTGGAAGCAGACCATCATTACGAGGTCAACTATGGAAGCGAGAACTCACGGCATTAGACACGACCCACCGTTGAAGCAGAGTGGCTTCGTGAGCTCTTGATGGACTTACCTGTGGTTGAGAAACCAATACCCGCTATTCCTATGAACTGTGATAATCAAGCCGTGATCGTCAAAGTAAACGAGTTCTAAGGATAATATGAAGTCATCAAGGCATGTGAAGAGGAGACTGAAAACCAGTCGGGAAAATGAGAAACTCCAGAGTTATAGCGTTGGATTATATCCATACGTCTAGAAACCTGGCAGACCCCTTCACAAAGGGACTATCACGAAATGTGATAGAAAAAGCATCGAGGGAGATGGGTATGAGACCCACACTATGAGCTGCCCACGGTGGTAACCCACTTTATGTGATCGGAGATCCCGTGAATTAGAGCTGGGAGACAAGTCTGTTGGTCGACTGGGAGGAGAGTATATATATCCCTATAGCAATTTTACCACTCCGTAAGATGCAATACTCTCCTAATCCGCATGGCAGGTTGATAATTATCTTAATGTGTCCTAAGTGGCTTATTTTAGCGAGAGATGTTGTCCTGCAGAACATCTTTTGAAGAACACACCTATATGAGTCTGATTGTTAAACGTCGCAATCTATGAGAGTTGGGTGCTCTCTAGTAAACTCATGAAAGGCCCTGGAGTATGACGTATAAGCTCCAAACCGCAAGGAAGCCTCGCGGCAGCCTAGTATCGGTCTAGGCTTTATATGAAGCTAGAGCGCAGAAAACTTGTAGTTCAAGGCATAGTCCACTATCCAAGTTGCAATCTAGTGTAATATGAAGCTTTAAGTGGAAGTTCAACTTAACAGTCTCCACGACATACCGGTATATAAAATAATGTTCTTGAAACTTATTGGTGAGTGCCAATGAGAGTTTGTGGGGGATTGCTGGAATTTTGGGCATTTGGTCTTTGGCCCATGGCCCATTATCAAATTCTGAAACTCACATGGCCCATTCCAATATTCAGTGGCTGCACTAGTGGGGGCTGAAGTTTAGTCCCACATTGCTAGTTGGGAGGGAGTTGGAGTGGTATATAAGGTGGGCTGTTCTAGTCCTAGTAAGTGAGTGAGAAGAGAGAGAGCCCTCGCGCACTCCTCCTCCTCCGTCGCCCGCCTCGCCTCGCCACGCCACGCCTCGTCACGACACGTCACGTCACGACGCGCCGCGGGTTGCGGGAATCTCACCGAGCCGAGCTTATCTTTTTGCTGTTTGGGAAATTAATTGTGTAATCAATTTTGAGTCATTAACGGACGCGTTACTCAGCCGTTTTACCTTCCGGTTTTTCTGGATCGTGGCTGTGCCGACTCGGACGTGGGCTGCGCCCCACGACCTTCCCGAACCGCACTATATAAGACCCTGCGCAACCCTAGCCGCCGTACCTAGACGCATACGCGACTACCTGTTTCCAGTTCATTGCACCGCCGCCTTCGTCTTCCTCATCCCGTCCGTCGGCGTGCACCGACTGCCGGGACAGTAGGCCTCCGGAACCCTGCCTCTCGTGAACCTGTACGGGTGAGGGGCAATCATGTTTTTGGGGAGCGCTCCGGCGCGACTACTGGCATCACGACGTCGTCATCGGACGACGAGTTCCTCCACACCGACAACTTCTTCCCGGACCTCAGCGACTTCTTCGGCAACCTCAACATGGGCGACAACGACGCTGCTGCAAAGTACTTGTCGTCTCTCTTTCAGTTTCTGTTAGAGTTTCTTCTTCTAGTTTGTGTGGTAGATGCGATCAGTTTATCTTGTCTAGATGTGATCTGTTCAACTACCTTACTAGTCTGCATGATTAGTGATGTCTACGGGTGCTTCTATTCTTGTAGACAGTGTTGGGCCTCCAAGAGCAGAGGTTTGTAGAACAGCAGCAAGTTTCCCTTAAGTGGATCACCCAAGGTTTATCGAACTCGGGGAGGAAGAGGTCAAAGATATCCCTCTCAAGCAACCCTGCAATCACGATACAAGAAGTCTCTTGTGTCCCCAACACACCTAATACACTTGTCAGATGTATAGGTGCACTAGTTCGGCGAAGAGATAGTGAAATACAAGTAGTATGGATGTATATGAGTGGTAATAACAATCTGAATAAAATATGGCATCGAGTAAACATGCAATAGAACAGTAAATAAACGGAGTTTCGATGCTTAGAAACAAGGCCTAGGGATCATACTTTCACTAGTGGACACTCTCAACATTGATCACATAATAAAACCACTCTACACTCTTTTGTTGGATGATGAACACCACTAATTGTGTAGGGCTACAAGAGCACCTCAATGCCGGAGTTAACAAGCTCCACAACATTCGATATTCATATTTAAATAACCTTAGAGTGCATGATAGACCAACGCAATTACACCAAGTACTAACATAGCATGCACACCTTGTCACCATCACAATATGAAGGAGGAATAGATCACATCAATACTATCATAGCAATAATTAACTTCATAATCTACAAGAGATTACAATCATAACCTACGCCAAGTACTACACGATGCACACACTTGTCACCATTACACCATGGAGGAGGAATAGACTACTTTAATAACATCACTAGAGTAACACATAGATGAATAGTGATACAAAACTCATATGAATCTCAATCATGTAAGGCAGCTCATGAGATCATTGTATTGAAGTACATAGGAGAGAGATTAACCACATAGCTACCGGTACAGCCCTTAGCCTCGATGGAGAACTACTCCCTCCTCATGGGAGACAGCAGCGTTGATGAAGATGGCGGTGGTGTTGATGGAGATGCCTTCCGGGGCACTTCCCCGTCCCGGCGGCGTGCCGGAACAGAGACTCCTGTCCCCCAGATCTTGGCTTCGCGATGGCGGCGGCTCTGGAAGGTTTCTCGTACCGTGGCTTTTCCGTCTCGAGGTTTTAGGTCAGGGACCTTTAAATAGGCGAAGAGGCGGAGTCGGAAGGCTGACGAGGCGGTGACACAATAGGGGGGCGCCCCCCCCCCCCTTGGGCCGCGCCGCCCTGTGGCCCCCCTCTGGTTGCTCTCGGGTGTTCTGGAAGCTTCGTGGAATTCTAAGATGCTGGGCGTTGATTTCGTCCGATTCCGAGAATATTTCCTTACTAGGATTTCTGAAACCAAAAACAGCGAGAAAACGACAGTGGCCCTTCGGCATCTCGTTAATAGGTTAGTTCCGGAAAACGCATAATAATGACATATAATGTGTATAAAACATGTGAGTATCATCATAAAAGTAGCATGGAACATAAGAAATTATAGATACATTTGGGACGTATCAAGCATCCCCAAGCTTAGTTCCTACTCGCCCTCGAGTAGGTGAACGATAACAAAGATAATTTCTTAAGTGACATGCTATCATAATCTTGATCAATACTATTGTAAAGCATATGAGATGAATGCAACGATTCGAAGCAATGGTGAAGACTATGAGTAAACAATTGAATCATATAGCAAAGACTTTTCATGAATAGTACTTTCAAGACAAGCATCAATAAGACTTGCATAAGAGTTACTCATAAAGCAATAGATTCTTAGTAGGAAGCTTTGAAACAACACAAAGGAAGATATAAGTTTCAGCAGTTGCTTTCAACTTCAACATGTATATCTCATGGATAATTGTCAACACAAAGTAATATAACAAGTGCAATAAGTAAACATGTAAGAATCAATGCACACGAGTTGATACAAGTGTTTGCTTCTAAGATAGAAAGAATGGGTAAACTGACTCAACAATAAAGTAGAAGATAGGCCCTTCGCGAGAGGGAAGCATTGATTACTATATTTGTGCTAGAGCTTTTCATTTTGAAAACAAGAAACAATTTTGTCAACGGTAGTAATAAAGCATATGAGTTATGTATAAGATATCCTATAAGTTGCAAGCCTCATGCATAGTATACCAATAGTGCTCGCACCTTGTCCTAATTAGCTTGGATTAACACGGATTATCATTGCATAGCATATGTTTCAATCAAGTGTCACAAAGGGGTACCTCTATGCCGCCTGTACAAAGGTCTAAGGAGAAAGCTCGCATTGGATTTCTCGCTTTTGATTATTCTCAACTTAGACATCCATACCGGGACAACATAGACAACAGATAATGGACTCCTCTTTAATGCATAAGCATACAACAACGAGTTAATATTCTCATAAGAGATTGAGGATTGATTGTCCACACCGAAACTTCCACCATGGATCATGGCTTTAGTTAGCGGCCCAATGTTCTTCTCTAACAATATGCATACTCAAACCATATGATCATGAAAATCGCCCTTACTTCAGACAAGACGAACATGCATAGCAACTCACATGATATTCAACAAACGTAAAAGAGTTGATGGCGTCCCCAGAAACATGGTTACCTCTCAACAAGCAACTTATTAAGAAATAAGACACATAAGTACATATTCTTCACCACAATAGTTTTTAAGGCTATTTTTCCCATGAGCTATATATTGCAAAGACAAAGAATAGAATTTTTAAAGGTAGCACTCAAGTAATGTACTTTGGAATGGCGGAGAAATACCATGTGGTAGGTAGGTATGGTGGACACAAATGGCATGGTTATTGGCTCAAGGATTTGGATGCACGAGAAGAATTCCTCTCAATACAAGGCTAGGCTAGCAAGGTTGTTTGAAGCAAACTCAAGTATAAAACGGTGCAGCAAAGCTCACATATGAACATATGGTAACTATTATAAGACTTTACATTGTCTCCTTGTTGTTCAAACACCTTAACCAGAAAATATCTAGACTCTAGAGAAACTAATCATGCAAACCAAATTTTAACAAGCTCTATGTAGTTCTTCACTAATAGGTGCAAAGTACATGATGCAAGAGCTTAAACATGATCTATATGAGCACAACAATTGCCAAGTATCAAATTATTCAAGACATTATACCAATTACCACATGCGGCATTTTACGTTTCCAACCATATAACAATTAACGAAGCAGTTTCAACCTTCGCCATGAAAATTAAAATCTAAGAACACATGTGTTCATATGAACCAGCGGAGCGTGTCTCTCTCCCACACAAGCATTTATTCAGAGAATGAAAATAACAAAACGAAAAATAAAAGCACACAGACGCTCCAAGTAAAGTACATAAGATGTGACCGAATAAAAATATAGTTTCAAGAGAAGAAACTCGATAATTTGTCGATGAAGAAGGGGATGCCTTGGGCATCCCCAAGCTTAGATGCTTGAGTCTTCTTGAGATATGCAGGGATGAACCACGGGGGCATCCCCAAGCTTAGACTTTTCACTCTTCTTGATCATATTGTATCATCCTCCTCTCTTGACCCTTGAAAACTTCCTCCACACCAAACTCAAAACAAACTCATTAGAGGGTTAGTGCATAATCAAAAATTCACATATTCAGAGGTGACACAATCATTCTTAACACTTCTGGACATTGCACAAAGCTACTGGAAGTTAATGGAACAAAGAAATCCATCCAACACGGCAAAAGAGGCAATGCGAAATAAAAGGCAGAATCTGTCAAAACGGAACGAGTCCGTAAAGACGAATTTTATAGAGGCACCGGACTTGCTCAGATGAAAATGCCCAAATTGAATGAAAGTTGCGTACATATCCGAGGATCACTCACGTAAATTGGCAGATTTTTCTGAGTTACCTACGAGAGAATCATACCCAAATTCGTGACAGCAAGAAATCTATTTCTGCGCAGTAATCCAAATCTAGTATTGACTTTACTATCAAAGACTTTACTTGGCACAACAAATGCAATAAAATAAGATAAGGAGAGGTTGCTACAGTAGTAAACAACTTCCAAGACACAAATAAAAAAAGTACTGTAGTAAAATAAACACATGGGTTATCTCCCAAGAAGTGCTTTCTTTATAGCCATTAAGATGGGCTCAGCAGTTTTAATGATGCACTCGCAAGAAATAGTAGTTGAAGCAAAAGAGAGCATCAAGAAGCAAATTCAAAATAAATTTAAGCCTAACATGCTTCCTATGCATAGGAATCTTGTAAATAAACAAATTCATGAAGCATAATGCAACAAGCATAGAAAGATAAAACAAGTATAGCTTCAAGATTTTCAGCAGAAAGAGAGGTGTTTTAGTATCATGAAAATTTCTACAACCATATTTTCCTCTCTCATAATAATATCCAGTAGCATCATGAGCAAACTCAACAATATAACTATCACATAAAGCATTCTTATCATGAGTCTCATGCATAAAATTATTACTCTCCACATAAGCATAATCAATTTTATTAGTTGTAGTGGGAGCAATTTCAACAAAGTAGCTATCATTATTATTCTCATTATCAAATATAGGAGGCATAGTATAATTATAATCAAATTTATCCTCCATAGTAGGCGGCACCAAAAGACCACTATCATTATAATCATCATATATGGGAGGCATATCATAATCAACATAACTTTCTCCTCAATACCCGGAGGGCTAAAGAGATCATTTTCATCAAAACCAGCTTCCCCAAGCTTAGCATTTTCTATATCATTATCAACAATGGTGTTCAAAGCGTTCATACTAATATTACTACCAGCATGCAAATAAGGTTCCATAGGTTTTTTAATTTTCGCATTAAACCATTCATGTCTTGACTCAGGAAATAGTACAAAAAGCTCACAGATGTTTTCCATTATGCCTTACTAGTGTTTAACAAGAAACAAAAATATGCAATTGCAGGATCTAAAGGAAATAGCTTCGAGCACACACACACAACGGCAACAGAAAAGTACTTAGTTACCTGGGACCGGAGTATGAGTGCCTTTTACCTTTCCTCCCGACAACGGCGCCGAGAAAAGTGCTTGATGTCTACGGGTGCTTCTATTCTTGTAGACAGGTGTTGGGCCTCCAAGAGCGAGAGGTTTGTAAACCGGCAGCAAGTTTCCCTTAAGTGGATCACCCAAGGTTTATCGAACTCGGGGAGGAAGAGGTCAAAGATATCCCTCTCAAGCAACCCTGCAATCACGATACAAGAAGTCTCTTGTGTCCCCAACACACCTAATACACTTGTCAGATGTATAGGTGCACTAGTTCGGCGAAGAGATAGTGAAATACAAGTAGTATGGATGTATATGAGTGGTAATAACAATCTGAATAAAATATGGCAGCGAGTAAACATGCAATAGAACAGTAAATAAACGGAGTTTTGATGCTTAGAAACAAGGCCTAGGGACACTAGTGGACACTCTCAACATTGATCACATAATAAAACCACTCTACACTCTTTTGTTGGATGATGAACACCACTAATTGTGTAGGGCTACAAGAGCACCTCAATGCCGGAGTTAACAAGCTCCACAACATTCGATATTCATATTTAAATAACCTTAGAGTGCATGATAGACCAACGCAATTACACCAAGTACTAACATAGCATGCACACTGTCACCATCACACTATGAAGGAGGAATAGATCACATCAATACTATCATAGCAATAATTAACTTCATAATCTACAAGAGATTACAATCATAACCTACGCCAAGTACTACACGATGCACACACTTGTCACCATTACACCGTGGAGGAGGAATAGACTACTTTAATAACATCACTAGAGTAACACATAGATGAATAGTGATACAAAACTCATATGAATCTCAATCATGTAAGGCAGCTCATGAGATCATTGTATTGAAGTACATAGGAGAGAGATTAACCACATAGCTACCGGTACAGCCCTTAGCCTCGATGGAGAACTACTCCCTCCTCATGGGAGACAGCAGCGTTGATGAAGATGGCGGTGGTGTTGATGGAGATGCCTTCCGGGGGCACTTCCCCGTCCCGGCGGCGTGCCGGAACAGAGACTCCTGTCCCCCAGATCTTGGCTTCACGATGGCGGCGGCTGTGGAAGGTTTCTCGTACCATGGCTTTTCCGTCTCGAGGTTTTAGGTCAGGGACCTTTAAATAGGCGAAGAGGCGGAGTCGGAAGGCTGACGAGGCGGTGACACAATAGGGGGGGCGCCCCCCCTTGGGCCGCTCCGCCCTGTTGTCTGGTGGGCCTGTGGCCCCCCTCTGGTTGCTCTCGGGTGTTCTGGAAGTTTCGTGGAATTCTAAGATGCTGGGCGTTGATTTCGTCCGATTCCGAGAATATTTCCTTACTAGGATTTCTGAAACCAAAAACAGCAGAAAACAGCAACTAGCCCTTCGGCATCTCGTTAATAGGTTAGTTCCGGAAAACGCATAATAATGACATATAATGTGTATAAAACATGTGAGTATCATCATAAAAGTAGCATGGAACATAAGAAATTATAGATACGTTTGGGACGTATCAATTAGTTTATTTGTTATTTTCGTAGTCATGGTTTATCAATTACTTGTACGGATTATTTCATATGGATATTTGCTTATATATTCAACATGTGCCTACTCTTAGAACAGGAGCATGCCGCACTTTTGTTGCATTCGAACCGGGCCTCCAGCCTTTACCGAAATATTTTTCGCGTGGATAGATTTTCATATATTAAACATTTTTTCGAGTTCGTATGCAAAAGTTATTGCCATCTACCAATTGTTTTTGCAAAATAAATGAAAATTCATGTTTGTTATTTTTCATAATAACTAGATCACCAAGTTTACCTACATCTAAAAGGATTTTTAATTAGGATTTTACTATCAATTTTTTGCAATTTACAAAGCTAAAAAAGGTGATCCATGGGAGGGGGGAGCAAAAAAATCTAGAAAGTCTTTAGTCTCGGTTGGAGACCTTTACTTCCGGTTGGGGACGCCAACCGGGACTGAAGAGGCTCACACCGGCCGCAGCCTGCCTAACAAGGGATTAACTTGTCAATGCCTACGGATTGTAGACTAGGGTTTAGTTGGAAGTAGAGGGCAAGTAGATCTCGAGGGTTTCAGCCGGAAAAGTATGCGACTACTAGAAAACTAGGGTTGTGTTGACAATGAATCGATCCTCTCTTCGTCCCTCGACTCCCCCTTATATAGGAGGTGGAGCCGAGGGTTTCGTGACACACAAGTTACAGAATTCGGGAGACAATTAGAGTCCGTCCCGTAGTAGTTACAAGTCAAGATTCCTAATACAATTCTATCTTTCCAAACTCTCTCCTAACTGGGCTTCCAAACTTCATAATCTTCGGGTCGTGGGCCTTCAGTAAAACCCCAGGTACCTTCTTCGGCAGGCCCATTGGGGATGCCTATGTCACTGCCGCAATCCCTTTAGTCTCGATTGGTATCTCCATCCTGGAATGAGCTGTGCGAAGTTGTAGCTGATTTTCTTTCTTAACATGAATCAGCTCTTCATTGCACCGAGTGAATAGTATTTCCTTGCCACGAAGGCGAAGGTTGCACTTCAAATTTATGCTCTCAATATTGTAAGAATTAACATGTTCAGAAACAACCTAGTTCGAAGCTAAATCCATGAACATGCCGATTTCATGTAATCTAATGTTGGGATCAAGCGAAATGCATTATCTGACTATTTTCTGACAACAACATCCTTCATCCAGTTCATTCCATACATGCCTGTTGATGATTCCTTATCTCTCTTTTCAGAGTGTAACTGAAAAAGATAGAAATATGCTAAAAACAATAAAACATAAACATTAACTACAATTACAACTTCTAAAGTGTAACTTGAATATTCATCCTTCTTGTTCCAAACAAAGTTGATCTCATCCTCCAATATTAATCAGATTAAATCTAACCAACGACTAGAAAGGAGATAAACAATATTTTGTCACATGCATTTAATCAATATCTGTCTTTTCATAAATATATCCCAAAACGCCTTATTTAAGAATGAAGGGAGTATTATAGAGCGCTGCATATCAAGGTGGAAAGTTGAACAAAATATTCGGTAACTAGTGCCTACACTATTCTCCATTACAATCATGTAATGTGTCGGAAAAATGTATATATCGAAAAGATGAAAACCATGTAAATGAAAATGGATGGACATAAACCGAAACCAAATAATACACTAGTGCGCATAACTAGATATGCATGTGTGGGAAAAAATAACGAGAACTTCTTCAAAACAAACCTACTTATCCAATCATATTAAGAAGTCTGATGATGGCTCTACCAATACCTCAGCCTATAGTTTGGCTCAAGCTCGACAAGCGTCTTTGAACCTTGACCCAAACTGTATTCGCCGAAATCTCTACGAGCTAATAGGTATCGTAACTATTTAATTTTTTAAATCGCCGACATATGTGCATGCTCTTAGAACAGGAGCAGGTCTAACTTTTCTTGCATTCGACTTGGACAACTAGCCTTTACCGAAACATTTTTCGCGTAGTTAGATTTTAAAATATTAAACCTTTTTTTCGAGTACGTACGAAAAAGTTATTGCCATCTTACCGAAAAATACATTTTTTTTTTGCAAAATAAGTAAAAAATCATGTTTTTTATTTTCATAATACCTAGATCACCTAACCTACCTACATATAAAAGGATTTTTTCTATTATTTTATTTTGTATTTTACAAAGCTAAAATGCCGATCCAAGGGGGTGGGTGTGGAGAAAAAAACCTAAAATATCTTTAGTCATGGTTGGTTCGCCAACCGCGACTAGACGTAGACTTTAGCTCGGATGGGGACACCAACCGGGACTAAAGAGGCTTTCACCGGCCGTAGTGTGCAGTAACCCCTTTAGTCTCAGTTGGTTTTTTCATCCTACAATGGCCTGCATACAATGTCACCAATTTGTAGGTGATTTGCTTTCTTAACATGAATTAGCTCTTCATTGGGCCGAGTGAATAGTATTTCCTTTGCACGAAGGTGAAGGTTGCACTTGAAATTTATGGTCTCGATATTGTAGGAATTAACATATTCAGAAACAACCAAGTTCGAAGCTAATCCATGGAGATGCTAATTTCATGTAATCTTATGTCGGGATCACCAACCATAATAGTGTGAGATGCATTATCTGACCGTTTGCAGAGAATGGCAGCCTTCATCCATTTCATTCCATACATGACTTTTGATGATTCCTTATCTGTATTTCTAGAGTGTAACTTCAAAAGATAGAAATATGCTAAAAATAATAAAACATAAGAGGAAACTACAAGTGCCACGTCAAACCATTTAGTCCCTTCTAAAGTATAACTTGAATACTCATCCTTCTTGTTCCAAAGAAAATTCATGCTCATCCTCCAACAATGATTGGATTAAATCTAAGATCGACTGGGAAGGAGATAAACAATATTTTGTCACATGTATTTAATAAGTATCTATCTTTTCATAAACATATCCCAAAAGGCCTTATATTTAGGAACAGAGTGAGTATTATAGAGCGCTGCATATCAAGGTGGAAAGTCGAATAAGATATTCAGTAAGTAGTGCCTAAACTATTCTCCACTACAATCATGTAATGTTCCGGAAAAAATTATATATCAGAAAGATGTAAACCAGCCATGTAAATGAAATGGGATGGACATAAACGAAACCAAAGAATACAATAATGTGAATAACTACATATGCATGTGTGGAACAAAATAACGAGGACTTCTTCAAAACAAACATACCTTAACCAATCATACTAAGAATTCTTATGATGCTTCTACCAACACCTCGATCAGCGTATAGTTTGGCTCAAGCTCGAGTAGCGACCTTGAACCTTGACCCAAAATGTATTCGTCAAAGGCTCTATGAGCTAATAGGTAATGTAACTAGTTAACTTTTAAAATTGCCGACGTATGTGCCTGCTCTTAGAACAGGAGCAGGTCACACTTTTCTTGCATTCGACTCGGGCCTCTAGTCTTTGCGGAAACATTTTTTTATTAGATAGATTTTCGTATATGAAACATTTTTTTCGAGTTCTAATGCAAAAGTTATTGCCATCTTACCAAAGGAAAACAATTTTTATGCAAAATAAGTCAAAATTCATGTTTGTTATTTTTAATAATAACTAGATCGCCTAACCTACCTACATCTGAAAAGGATTTTTAATTTTTAATTTTCTATCATTTTATTTTGTATTTTACATTGCTGAAAAGGAGGATCCAGGGGGTGGAGCAAAAAACCGTAAAAGTCTTTAGTCCCGGTTGATGTCTCCAACTAGGACTAAAGTACTAAAGAGGCTCACACCGGCCGTAGCCTGCCGCAACCACTTTAATCCCAGTTGGTATCTCCATCTTGCAATGGCCTTTACACAATGTCATCAATTTGTAGCTGATTTTATTTATTAACATGAATTGGATCTTTGTTGCGCCGAGTGAATAGTTTTTCCTTGGCACAAAGGTAAAGATTGCACTTCAAATTTATGTTCTCGATATTGTAAGAATTAACGTGTTCAGAAACAACCAAGTTCGAAGCTAAATCCATGGAGATGTCGATTTCATGTAATCTAATCTTGGGATCACCAACCATAGTAGTGTGAAATGCATCATCTGACCATTTGCTGAGAACGACATCCTTCATCCGTTTCATTCTATACATGCATGTGGATGATTCCTTATATGTCTTTTTAGAGTGTAATTGAAAAAGATAGAAATATGTTTAAAACAATAAAACATAAGCGGTAACTGCAATTGACACGTCGAACTATCTAGTCCCTTCTAAAGTGTATCTTGAATAATCATCATTCTTCTGCCAAAAAAAATTGATTCTCATCCTCCAACATTGTTTGGATTAAATCTAAACAACGACTAGGAAGGAGATAAACAATATTTTTTCACATGTATTTAATCAGTATATGTATTTTCATAAATATATCCTAAAACGATTTATAATTAGGAACAAGGGGAGTATTATAGAGCGCTTCGTATCAAGGTGAAAAGTCGAACAAGATATTAACTAGTGCCTACACTATTCTCCACTACAATCATGTAATGTGCCAAAAAAATTATATATCACAAATATGAAAGCCATGTAAATGAAATGGGATGGACATAAACGGAAACTAAAAAATACAATAATGTGCATAACTACAGATGCATGTGTGGGACTAAAATAACCAGGGCTTTGTCAAAACAAACATACCTTATCCAATCATATTAAGAAGTCTTATGATGGTTCTACCGACACCTCAGCTTATTGTTTGGCTCAAGCTCGACAAGCGACCTTAAACCTTGGCCCAAATTGTATTCATCCATGGCTCTACAAGCTAATAGGTACTGTACGATGTATGTGCCTGCTCTTAGAACAGGAGAAGGTCGCTCTTTTCTTGCATTCGACTCAGCCCTCCAGCCTTTACCGAAACATTTTTCACGTAGATATATTTTCATATATTAAATTTTTATTTCTAGTTCGTATACAAAAGTTACTGCCATCTTACTGAAAAATACATTTTTTCGAAATAATTCAAAATTAATGTTTGTTATTTTTCATAATAACTAGATCACCTAACCTACCTACATCTAAAAGGATTTTTAATTCTTAATTTCCTATCATTTTCTTTTGTATTTTGCAAAGCTAAAAAAGGTGATCCAAGGGGGGGTGTGGAGCAAAAAACCTAGAAATTATTTAGTCTTGGTTGGTGTCTCCAACCGGGACTAAAAAGGCTCGCACCGGCCATAGCCTGCCGCAAGCCCTTTAGTCCCGGTTGGTATCTCCATCATGCAATGGAATGTACACAATGTCACCGATTTGTTGCTGATTTGCTTTCTTACATGAATTAGTTCTGCAATGGGCCAAGTGAATAGTATTTCGTTGGCACGAAGGTGAAGGTTGCACTTCAATTTGATGCTCTCGATATTTTAAGAATTAACATGTTTAGAAACAACCAAGTTCGAAGCTAAATCCATGGAGATGCTGATTTCATGTAATCTAATCTTGGGATCACCAACCATAGTAGTGCAAAAATAATTATCTGGCATCCTTCATCCCTTTCATTCCATAGATGCATGTTGACGATTCTTATATCTCTTTCTAGAATGTAACTGCAAAATACAGAAATATGCTAAAAATAAATAAAACATAAGACGCAACTGCAATTGCCACGTCAAACTATCTAGTCCCTTCTAAAGTGTAACTTGAATATTCATCCCTCTTCTTCCAAACAAAATTGATGCTTATCCTCTAACATTGATTGGTTTAAGTCTAAGCAACGAACTAGGAACGAGATAAACAATATTTTTTCACATGTATTTAATCAGAATATGTCTTTTCATAAATATATCACAAAACATCTTATATTTAGGAACAGAGGGAGTATTATACAGCACTTTTTATCAAGGTGGAAAGTCGAACAAGATATTCAGTAACTAGTGCCTACACCATTCTCCACTACAATCATGTAATGTGTCGTAAAAGTTTATATATCACAAATATGGAAACCATGTAAATGAAATGGGATGGACATAATTGGAAACCAAAGAATACAATAATGTGCATAACTGCATATAAATATATGGGACTAATATAACGAGGACTTTTTCAAAACAAGCGTACCTTATCCAATCATATTAAGAAGTCTTACGATGGTTCTACCAACACCTTAGCTTGTAGTTTGGCTCAAGCTCGACTAGCGACCTTGAACCTTGGCCCAAAATGTATTCGTCCAAGGCTCTACGAGCTAATTGGTACTGCAACTATTTAACTTTTTAAAGTGCCGATGTATGTGCCTGCCCTTAGAATAGGAGGAGCAGGTTGCTCTTTTCTTGCATTCTACTCGGGCCTCCAGCCTTTACCTAAACATTTTTCGCGAAGATAGATTTTTATATATTAAACATTTTTTCGAGTACGTATGCAAAAGTTATTACCATCTTACCGATAAATACATATTTATTTTTGCAAAATAATTCAAAATTCATGTTTCTCGTTGTTTATAATAACTAGATCACCAAACGTACCTAATATAAAATGATTTTTTATTTTGAATTTTCTATCATTTTATTTTGTATTTTACATTGCTAGAAAGGAGGATCCAGGGGACTAGAGGAGGCTCGCACCGGCTGTAGTATGCAGCAACCCCTTTACTCCCGATTGGTTTTTCCATCCTGGAATGGCTTGTACACAATGTCACAAATTTTGTAGCTGATTTGCTTTCTTAACATGAATTAGCTCTTTACTGCATCGAGTGAATAGTATTTTTATGGCACGAAGGTGAAGGTTGCACTTCAAATTTATGCTCTCTCTATATTGTAAGAATTAACATGTTCATAAAATAACCAAGTTCAAAGCTAAATCCATGGGGATGCCGATTTCATGTTATCTAATGTTGGGATCGCCACCCATTGTAGTGCGAAATGTATTATCTGGCCGTTTGCTAAGAATGGCATCCTTCATCCATTTCATTGCATACATTGTCTTGATGAGTCCTTCTATATATTTTTAGAGTTTAACTTCAAAAGACAAAAATATACTACAAACAATAACATATAAGCGGTAACTACAATTTCCATGTCAAACTATCTACTCCCTCCTAAAGTGTAACTTGAGTATACTCATCCTTCTTATTCCAAACAAAATTGATGTTGATCCTCCAACATTGATTGGATTAAATCTAACCAGCTACTAGGAAGGAGATAAACAAAAAAAATCACATGTATTTAATCACTATTTGTCTTTTCATAAATATATCCCAAAACTTCTTATATTTAGGAATTGAGGGAGTATTATAGAGCGCTGCATATCATGTTGGAAAGTCGAACGAGGTATTCAGTAACTAGTGCTTACACTATTCTCCACTACAATAATCTAATATGTTGGAAAAATTTATATATCACAAAGATGAAAACCATGTAAACGAAAAAGGATGGACATAAACATAAACCAAAGAATACAGTAATGTGCATAACTACATATGCATGTGTGGGAACAAAATAACTAGGACTTGTTCAAAACAAACATACCTTACCCAATGAAATTCAAAAGTTTTCTGATGGTTCTACCAACACCTCAGTGTATAGTTTGGGTCAAGCTCGACTAGCAACCTTGAACCTTGGCCCAAACTGTATTCGTTGAAGGCTCTACGAGATAACATGTATCGTAGCTATTTAACTTTTAAAATTGCCGATGTATGTGCCTACTCTTAGAACAGGTCGCAGTTTTCTTGCATTTTGACTCGGGCCTCTATCCTTTATCAATTTTTTTTTGCTTAGATATATGTTCATATATAAAACATTTTTTTACTTCGGATGCAAAAGGTTTTGCCATCTTACTAAAATATACATTTTTTTCAAAATAAGGCATGTTTGTTAGTTTTCATAATAACTAGATCAACTAACCTACCTACATCAGAAAGGATTTTTGAATTTTGAATTTTATATCATTTTTTTGCATTTTACAAAGAAAAAAGGCGATCCACCACAGGACCATTAGTCCCGATTGGGGACACCAACCGGGACTAAAGAGGCTTTCATCGGTCGTAGTCTGGAGCGAGCCCTTTAGGCCCGGTTGGTTTTTCAATCCTGCAATGGCATGCACATAATGTCACCAATTTGTAGATGATTTTCTTTCTTAACATGAATTAGCTCTTCATTGCACCGAATGGATAGTATTTCCTTGGCACGAAGGTGAAGGTTGCACTTCAAATTTATGCTCTATATATTGTAAGAATTAATATGTTTAGAAACAACCAAGTTCGAAGCTAAATCCATGGAGATGTCGATTTCATGTAATCTAATGTTGGGATCACCAACCATATATAGTAGTGTGAAATGGATGCATGTAAGATGCATACATGAACTTTGTAGTTCATTGTACGAAAGTCCTTATTATATAAAACTTTATTATATTTATTGGTAGTAACATATTAATAGTTGCATAAGTGCACAAGTTCTTGTTTTATACTTTGTTGTGTAGGAAATAGGAAAATACAGAAGGAAACCAATCATTATGGTGAAATCTGGAGTTTCCTGAAATCTATCCCTGCAGTACTTTTTCCGAAGATATCCCCGAAGGCAGGATCAAATGAAAAAATGTCAATTGACAAGGTTGTAGGGAAATTTATTCTCTTAGTTTTAGACATAAAATTCTCCCCAATCAGAGTCCGGATGCCCCGTGGTCGACATATTACTGAGAGTACAGAGGCAGTTTTGGAAACCCGAAAATATGATATGTGATTGTCTCAAACTTCTTCCATATTTGGGAATTTTGGCAAAGTCAAGACTTGATGGACTCATAAAGGACAAATGGGAGTCCTGGGAAGTTTCTAGAGGTGCCCAAGAGCCCTTGGATGAAAGGGTGTCCGTCCTATGCCCAAGATTGCACCTCCCTGGCTCCACCTCTATATATTGAGAGGAGAACCTACTTTTGGAGGCATACACACAAAGCCACGAAATTCCCCCCTCCCCTTGGCAGCCTCCAAGTAGAGGGAAAATCTCCCCCACACTAGCACCAAGTACAAGGAAGAAGAAGGGGCAAGGGGTCGCTGCCCCCAAGGGAAGCTGCCGCTCTCCCAGCACCGTTTCCGCCTCCCGTGGCCGCTGCCACAGGGATCTTGATCACCATCCCCACCATGGGATGGACCTCTTCATCAACACCATAAGTACCATCTTCATCTACCCCCTTGTAATTTCTTGGCAAACATGAGGCAATCTACTGTTTTCCCATGATGTATTGTACCTTTATGTGTTTTCTTGAGTAGTGACTTGTTCTTGGCAATTGTGAGATAACTTATGGATGGTTGCATATAAGTATTTATTATCTTCTATTATGATCTCTTTTACTACTATATGAGTGAACACATATGTTGGGGAATGCATGAGGTTGTCACTGTTGTGTGATGATAGGAGGAGGGATAGCTGGAGCTTGACAAGAAACCAGGTCCCAATTCTTAGATTCATGTTGTATTAATTCATGGTTAATCAACAGGGGTTATAACTACGGGGACCTTTAAACTTATAGCAGTGGTTGGACTTTATGTCTTAATAATTCCCTTTTTTGGTCTTAACTAGCATTGGTATCAATCACTAGGGGTGCAATTTCTCATATGAATGGTTGCACCTATCTATATATCTTCTATAGAAGAAAACACTAAAAAGACTATACTGAGATTCACTAATTGTGACAACCACACAAATGAAATAGCAATTTACCAAGACACCTACTCCCTTGAGTCACTTTCTATTACTCCACTTCATATCACTTTAATTATCTTGCATTAGTTTTACTTATTGCATTTTAATTTGAGCACTCATAGTTTCATAGTAGAAACCTCTTCACACACACACACATACACTATAGATCCTACCTTTGCATAGAAGGCCATATACGTGGGTTATAGGGCTTTAAAGAATAGAAAGTTTACCTTCAGCTTCTCATGGGTTCGACACTCAAATACTCATCGAATTGTACTACAGTGATCCCCTGCATTTGAGGCTTATCAGAAATGCATTATCTTGCCATTTAATGAGAACCACATCGTTCATCCATTTCATTCCATACATGCATGTTGATGATTCTTTATCTATTTTAGAGTGTAACTGCAAAAGACATAAATATACTAAAAACAATAAAACATAAGCGGTAACTGCAATTGCCACGTCAAACTATCAAGTCCCTTCGAAAGTGTAACTTAAATACTCATCCTTCTTGTTCCAAACAATATTTATGATCATCCTCTAACATTGATTGGATGAAATCTAAGCAGCGCCTAGAAAGGAGATAAACCATATTTTGTCACATGTATTTAATCAATATCCATCTTTTCATAAATATATATACAAATATGCCTTATATTCAGGAATTTAGGGACTATTATAGAGTACTACATATCTAGGTGGAAAGTCGAACAAGATACTCATTAATTATGCTTACACTATTGAATGGATCGTGGCGAACAAGAGGGGGGGTGAATGGACGCTACGCAAAGTTTTAGCCTTTTTCAATTTTTAGTGCAACGGAAGTAAAGGTGATAGCTTTGATGCTCAAGATGATCCTAGTATGATCCTAGACAAGTGCAACAAGTAAAGGAACCAAGCATGATAGTAAGAGTAAGGAGCGGGACAACCGGAGGGCGCGGAGACGAGGCGAATTTCTTTCCCGCAGTTCCTCCCACAAAAGGGAGTATGTCTGCGTTGAGGAGGTGCTAGCCTCACACAAGAGGCTAGGCGGCCACACCACGAAGGAAGGCCTCACCTTCTTCCTCGAGAGAGCTCCACAAAGGGGCTCCCCCTTCTCCACTAAGGCACTGGTCGAGGCGGTGGTTCCTTCACAAGGTTGGGGCGAGCTCCACAACACTAGGAGGCTCCCAACAACCTATGGGGCTAGCACAACACCAAGCTAGCCTCCATAGGTGCACTTCTTCCAAGATCCCACCATAGGAACCCTACCAACAAGATCCACTAAGGACTAGTACAAATCGGTGAAAACTCTCTTGGTAGATCGATAGATCGGGGTCTCCTCCACCACTCCTCAAAGTATGAGCAAGATTGATTGGGTAGATAGGGAGATCCACTCAGTTTGAGCTCAGCAACAATGGAGGAGAGAGAGAGAAGAACTAAAAACGAGCTGGGGAAGAAGGGGCCTTTTTATAGGTCTCCTCAAATCCAACCATTATGTGCAGTTTCTGCCTAAGCGGTACTACCGCTTTGGTAAGCGGTACTAACGCTCTGGATTCGAAATCCCCACAGAACTCATCCACGTGGACACATAGCGGTACTACCACTTGCGGTACCGCTCGAGGTACCGCAATGGCCTCCAGGGCTTACTGGATCCCAAGCGGTACCGAAGCGGTACCACAGCGGTACTGCCGTAACTTATGTTACGGTACTTAAGCGGTACCGAGGCGGTACTACCGGTCTCAAGCGGTACTACCGCTCAAGGTACCGCAAAGGTACCGTAACTTGTTCCGTGGGACGTTTTAGTGTAAAACCTCCAGAGCGGTACTGCGAAGCGGTACCAGTAGGGTAGCGGTACTACCGCTCCTGGTACCGGTAGTACCGCTTTGGCTGAAACTGCTTTTTCCTCTTTTCCTCTCCTACCATGTCACCTCACGACACACACGCAAAACCAGAAAACCTAAGAGCTACGCTTCAGTCCTCTGATCATAATGTGTTCAGCGAGGGCACCGTACGCTTGCAAATCTATCAAAGACAATCTTTGCGCACGGTTAAATTCATTCAAGTGTTGTCATCAAACACACAAAACACGGGATATGGATCTTGCTCTTTCAATCTCCCCCTTTTTGGTGTTTGATGACAACACAATAATTTGCAACATAGCATAAGTTATTATGATAAGGTTCTTGATTTGCAAAAGTAGACGGAGCTCCCCCTAGATGTATGCATATTTGGAATATGCATTTGTATACAAATGCACACATCCTAGAGGGACAACTCCCCCTAGATTCTACAAACCATGCACATATGCCAAGAAGTATATTTGACAAGATCATATAGCATATGCACACTATGGAGGCAACACGTGATCATGTAAGAAGCTTTGGGTGGATTTGTCATACCTTTGCCTTGAGAAAACCCAAACACACAATGAGTGCCTCCATAGAATTGATGTAGCCAATCAAGAGATAAATACCGAACACCAATATAGGCTACCAACGAATAAGTCTTAATACAAACCGGGGGATCGGGAGATCCACAAATAGAGTAGCAAGCACACATACGAATAAAGTTCCGAATAACTAGGGATAAGATATGATGCCAAGGCCGAAAAACCAAAATGAAGCACCAAGCCCTTGGCATCCCCATGCAAATTCCCGTCCTAATAGATCAACTTCTCCCCCTTTGGCATCGAAACACCAAAAAGGGAGAAGAAGCATACTAGCGTCCCAAGGGGATCACTCATCATCATCATCATCATCATCATAATCATCATCCTCATTGCCCTCCTCCTCATCATCCTCCATCTCCTCGTCCTCGTCCTCTTCATCGCCGTCTTCATCTTCAGCTTGGCCCTTACCATGAGGTGGTGGAGAGGGACGAACAACGCGCTCGGGGATGGAGTCCTCGGAACTTGACCAAGTGTACTTGGACTTCCATTCTCCGGGAGGAGTGATGTTGTCCTCGGAGACGGGAAGGCCCATGTGCTTCATCATCGTCTTTTGGCGTTGGCGGATCTTCTTGTTGTCATGGTGGGCTTGGTACATCCTGTCTTCGAGGTCCTTCTTAAAGCAAACGGACTTCTTGAGGAGAGCGGTGAGCTTGGCAAAGAGGCCTTTGGTCTTGACGGAGTTGGGCACGAAGTCGGAGTCATCACTATCGGCTTCCTCCTCCTCGGTGTCCTTGGGTGCATTTTTGCCATACCTTGGAAGATCATGATTCTTGACAAGGGGGCTCTTCTCCTTATGGATAGTGATATTTGGGCGGCATTGATCTAGGAGATCTCCACGGCCTTCTTGATCCCATTTGAGGCAAATGAGCCTCATGATGTAGGGTGCATATTGAGGAAGCTTGCGAAGAAAGGCACAATCATGCATCTCATGCCATATGTAGTCCATGACATCCAGTTGCTTGCCGCGACCCCTCATCTGATCAGTGCGTACAAGGAGGTTCACAAGAAAACCATGCACCTCATCTTGGTTGGTATGCTTGGGGTTGATGGTGCTGCGGTAGATGCGGTTCATGATGTCGTAGACGGGTAGAAGATGATAGGCACTTCCTGACATAGGCATCCCCAATGGGCCTGCCGAAGATGGTACCCGGGGTTTATTGAAGGCCCACGACCCGAAGGATAAGAATTCGGAAGCCCAAGATACTATTAAAGAAAGCTAGAGTTGTAATAGGAAGCATTATTTGTAATCTTGCGGGACGGGTTAGAAACCCTCCCGGACTCTGTAAACTTGTGTATCACGAATCCCTCGGCTCCGCCTCCTATATAAGGGGGAGTCGAGGGACAAATAGGGGATCGAATCATTGTCTCACAAACCCTAGTTTTTACATCGTCGAGTACTTTTCGGCTGAAACCTTCGAGATCTACTTGCCCTCTACATCCAACGAAACCCTAGTCTACAACTTGTAGGCATTGACAAGTTAATCCCTTGTCAATTGGCGCCGTCTGTGGGATCTAGAGGCGACAAGGAGCTGATCTCGATGGCACGTTCAAGATCGTCGACTTCGTCGGTAGCAAGCAACATCATAGACAGAGGTAAACAGATCGAAACTGGTCTCGTTGATTTTGTTCCTCACCCGCCCTCCCGTTTGGATGCATATGCGTATCTGGAGGTGCCCATGGAGATGACGTTCGGAAAGTTTCACTTCCGCGTCGAGAAAGAAGGAGTGTATCGTATCGAAATTCCGATCTCGTCAGGATTATCGGCGGTCGATTCTGATTTTTCGAGTTCAACATCGTCAACCAAGCCAGGCGACGAGGAAACTTCATCGCCACGCTTCATCAGCACCAGAGCAAGCGAAAAACTCGCCAAGATCTTCAGCGACATGTCCTTCGAGTCATCTGCGGACTCCGATATAAGCGATGACTCGAGTAGCATCGACAGCTTCAACTTCATCGACAGATCCACTACCGTTGGCAAGGTCTTCACCAATCTCTATGATGGTGTCACCAAACCCAGCAAGGTTCAGAATCCAAAATATCATCAGATTTATGCCATTGGAGAAGCAAGTCGCGATCAGGAGGAGACATCAGAGGCTTTCGACGAATTGGGAAATCCATATGTCGATCCCTCTGACCTAAGGCGAGGTTTGGGCAATAAATATGTCGGGCCTACACCACGTATTAGGATTCAACTCCCACAAGCAGCATGGGATAGAGCCGCAAGAGCTATGGATGGTTCAGAACCAATGGCGACAACTGCTACGACTGAAGAATTGCAGGCCTACCAATATAGGCTCGCTCGAGCTAGAAGAGAATTGGAAAAACAGACAGCTGCTCTAAATAGAAGAAGGGAGGCAGCTTCCGCATCAAGCAGGCGAAGAGCGGAGTTAAGTCGACAATCAGGAACTTCGGGAGATAGCCACAGAGAAGCTCGAAGGAGAGCGAGATCTCGGCTGCAAAATATACCTGAAGCTGAAAGAGAGACTTTAATTCAAAACCTCGATATGTCTTTTATGACAATCGACACGAGGGGGAATATCATTCCAAAAACACCGGAAGCAGGATACATGGCAACGCAAGCTTTTATCCTAGCGTCCAGGCCACCTCCCGGGGATCCAAGAGAAGCGTTGTACAACATGGCCATGGCAGGATGTGGAGCCATGGGAGCAGCGTTCGCAGTCACACCTCCCGAAGGAACTGCAAGACAAATAGCCCGAGACCTACTGTAGCAGTGCAAGATCCACCAAGAGCAAGTGGAGTCAGAGATACAGCGACTCGGGCCAGGGTAGATAGAGCGCGACAAGATAGAAGAGAACATCGGCATTCACCAGAACTTGCTGAAGAAGATATGTGTGGACTCCCGTGTTTTACGCGACGGGTCCGAAAAACTCGAGTCCCATCAGGATTCAAGCTACCCGATAGTTTCAAGAAATTTGATGGCCTGCAAGATCCCGAGGATTGGCTAGTCGACTACCTCGAGACGGTAAAATTGATAGGTGGAACCAGAGCAACAGCCATGCAGAGCATTCAAATACACCTGAGCGGAGCCGCAAGATCGTGGATAAAGAAGCTTCCCCCAGGCTCCATCGACAGCTGGGACAGTTTTGAGGATGTGTTTGTCAAGAACTTCCGATCAACCTGCAAAAAGCCTGTGACACTAGAGGATTTGAGATCGTGTCGACAAAGGCATGATGAATCAATGCGGAAGTACATTCAAAGGTGGAACATCATCAAAAACTCGGCAGAAAATATATCTGACGAGAGAGCGATAGATGCGTTTTTAGCAGGAGTTCGACGAGGAGATTTTGTGGAGGACTTGGGAAGAACCAACCCAAGGACAATATCAGCATTAATGGAAATAGCAAACAGATGGGCAGATGGCGAAGATGTTGTACATAATAAACGACACAGGTCACCAGAGGAGGACCGTAGTCGAAATTTCAAAATAGACGCAGATTTCCTCGATAATTTTCGAGTTACGATGCCCCTGGCCAAATATCGGCTGGGTTTCGGGGAAACAATGGAGGAAACAATAGAGATGATTATCAAAGGAGTAATGCACAGCAAGGCGACAATAGAGATGACTCTCGAAATAACAGGCAAAATAGCGGGTCAAGGTTTCAAAGACCTTTTGTAACTCCCGAAGATATGATGAACGGGCCATGCCAGATGCATTTTTATCTTGATAACAATGGGAAAAGGCAGTCAGGACATCTGCAGAAAGACTGCCGCAATTTTCAAGCAATGCTGCGGGTTGCAGGGATAGCCAATGCTCAAGCAGCAAATAGAAACCCCCAGGGGCCAGGAGTGAGATCCACATGCCACCTCCTCCCGTGATCACGGACGAAAATCGACATCAGCTCAGAATAGCGGCAGTACCACACCCACCTCCATATGTTGATCCTAACTCCAATGGTGCGGTCTCGATGATTCAGAAAGTTAGGCCATCTAATAGGGCTCAGAAGGTAATCTCGCGGCAAGTGTTCATGGCAGAGAAGATGCCTCCACCAACGGTTGATGTAATATCCCAGGTATTGGGGTTACAAAAATAGTGGAAACAGATGTGTGCATTGCATTCATGCATAGAAAATCCGGGGAATTTTCGCGCTTTAAAGTAAAACAGTCACGATGAATCGAAGTTTCACTTGACCTTGGTGGAATTGAAGTAGCTTATCAAGTCAAGCGCTATAAACCTCAATGTGACTTTGTTAAAACCTTGTTTTGGGTAGAGATAATTTGATCTAAGGGGTTAGATCAAATGGAACTAATAATTAACACCACCACACTTTACTCAATGATCAATTAGTTGATCCTATAAAATATTATAATATGGCAATCCTTGCCATAGTATATGAACATCCATTTAATTGGAAGGCAAGAAACAATAATTGGAGTAACTATTCCTAACTTATCTTTTCCATGTCTTAAACTAAACCTTGATCCTACCATGAACCTCATGGTATTCATTCTACTTTATTCTTGGAAACAAGACATGGAGATCCAACTAAGGAATATAATTCTTCTCTATTCCAAATTATTATGAATCAAACCTAGAGAGGTGAGAGTTCTATATTATTCATTAGAGAAGCAATGATAAACTTTGAGTTAAACCTTGGATATGTATCCATGTATTCAATTAATCATCTTTAAGAGAAGCCCTAAGATATTATTCAAGTCCTTCCCAAATAAGAGAGACCAATCATACTAATTCTAGCTTTACCTATTTAAGAATCAGAGAAAACCTTTGAACTAAAGTATTAAGACAACCATTTCATCTTGAAGTGGTGAGATAACCAAATACCAAATGGAATGAGACTATATCCATAGATTAGTGAAATAAGGATAGGACCAATTCAATTAAGTTAGACAATTGAATCTTCAGCTTAGCTACTTAAACAAATATTAGGAGTACACCATATACCCTAGAATAACCATTCCTTTATAGGAGAGCCCAAGCTAAGGTGTTACACTCAAGAAAGTTAAAGCCAACACTTGAATGTGAGGGAGAGAACTATCCATATACTCAGATGATAATATCACCATTAATTAAGTAGAACCCTAACATAATATCTCGGGCATCTTCCTGGGATATAAACTTCAGAGACAACCATAGTAGTCCTATTCAAGAAGGAAAATTAGAAGTACTATACCCTAGTTGATCAAGACAATATTTGACCATGGAAGTGAGAACACCATTTAATGAGAGATCATTAGGGAGCCAAACCTTGATCATAATAAATTGTGTAGTGATCATAAACCCTAAGAACTTGAAATAGAAGATATAAGCTCATAAGTAAAGCTTAGAGTTAAAGCCTATAATATATATGGTGAGAAACCATTCATCATTATCACCAAAGTTAACTATAAAAAGAATTATAGCTACTTTAGTTAATTTATCAATAGATTAAGAATATAAAAGAAATCTATTGGTATAAGATAAAACCAATTCTCAAGTCCTAGTAACTAAAGGAGAACCTCAACTATTAAGCAAATAACCATCTTATCATGGTTAGGGGAGATTAAACCCTATCATATGCAATATGGTGTCATCTCATCTCTACAACCCAGAATTAAATCTCAACCCTAGTTTATGTATCACTTGGGTGATCACAACTAAAACCTAAACCACAATTAAGTTCTCACCCATGTGTCATTAGGTGAATATAATTAGGACCCTAGAATTGCTCATTAGCTAAATTCTATGCTTCACTAATTAAACCTAAGAAACATCTAGTGCTCACAATTAAAACCCATGTGTGGTGAATAACCACTCATACCAACCACTGATCTATATAATTAAGACACAACCTTCATGAGAGTAGTACATACTCTAGATAAGTTAAAGTGATATCAAACTATAATAATAATATTAAAATTTGAAGGAGCCCTAGTAGAATCCCCAATTTATTAACACATAATTGTGCACATAAAATAACATGCAAGTAATCATATCCCAAATGGAAACCAAGACCTAATTCAACCTCTGAAATTACTTTGAGTTGAAAATATCAACATTAATTATTCCAAACAGAATTGATTCATAAGAAAAAGAAAATTAAAATATAAACTCATGTCCAATTGCTATTTTGAATAAGCACATATGTATAAACTCAATCTCATACCAGATAATTGTTTCAAATAAAATAGTGGTGTAATAAGCATTACACCAGATCTTAATAAAATATTTACAAACATCTGCAAACGGAATTGAATTCAAAACTGAATTCAAACTAGAAATTGAAAACAGAAAATATATAAAACATAAAATAAACAAAAGGAAAAAAAAGAGAGAACCTCACCTGGACTTACCGCCGCAGCGGCCCACGCTGCAGCCCACCAAACAGCCCAAAGCCCAGCTCCAAACCGCCACCCAGACAGCCCACGTACCCCTTCGCTCGGATAAGAACGAGAGGGACGAAGCCATCTTCGTCTTCATCGCTGGACGTCCTGGAGCTCGCCACCGCGACGCCGATGAGCCACGTCCCGGCCGCCAAAGTGGACCAGACGACCATCGACGACCGACGACAAGCCTATAAATACCTCGCCGCATTTCCCTTTATTCATGTTCGTCATTTTGCCCAATTTTGCAAACCCTAGCTCGCCGGCCATCTTCCCGCCGCCGGTAGGAACCTCCCCAAGCCCCGCCGTAGACACCATCAACGTCGCCGTGCTCTACTTGCTACTACTGCGCGAGGAATCGAGGTGGGGCGTCCCGAACATCGCCGTTGAGCTCGTCTTCCCCGACGCCGGGAGTGACGAGTCCGGCGATGCCGGTCCACCTCTGGCCTCTCTGACACGCCCGGCGTGCTCGCGGTGAGTCACTGGCTCCATAGCGCATCAAAAGCCTCTCCGAAACCCCCTGCATCGTTGTAGCGCCGTACGTCTGCGGGCGCCGCCGCGGTATCTCGCCGGAGAGCACGCTCCGGTGACCAAACCGGAGCGGCGCTACCACCAGTAGCATAGTCGCATCGCCCTCGTTCGATTTTGCACACGCACGCTTCCGGGGGAGCGCCGAATCGCCGGCGGCAACCTTGCCTGGCCGCCGGTCGGCCACCTCAACGCCATCTCGGTGATTTTGACCTCGGTCAAAGGCCACCGTGGCACGTGACATGGTCACCGGCCCACTAGCCGATGGGCGTGGGTAGGTTTAGACCGGGTGTAGTTAGCATTTCCTGTTTTAATTCTAATCCTATTAAATAGCTGCAACTTTACATGAATTGATAAAATTCAGTTTAATTCGGAAAAATATAAATAAGACATTAAAATTCTTAGAAAAGAAAACTCTATCCAATAAAAATATAAAATGAAATTTTTATTTTTAATAAAAATTTAATTGTTTAATAATTGTTATTTAAGTCTTTAATTTTAATTCTAAAATTCAATTAAAATTCAATAATTAGGAAAACTTCATAAAATAAATAAAAACCAATAAGTAAATAAGGAAAACATTAAAATTAATTTTCCTTTTCTATTAACTTATTAAATCCTTATTAGGAGGATTTAAAACCCTAATTAATAATTACCTAGTTATTAATTGTTTAAAAATAATAAAAATGCCAAATTCAATATTATTTTTATTTAGAAGTAATTAATAACTTCTAGTTAAAAATGAAGTTACTAATCATCAAACTACATGGTAAATAGTAAACCATAGTTCCATAAGGAAGGAAACTTGGAACTCATAATTTCATGTGAAACCCCAAACCCTAATTCCACTAGAAACCCTAGTTCCAATATTTTATGTGTGAACCCTAAATTATTTCCAAACCTAAAAAAACAAATAACATGTGATCATGTTACTTCATTAATAATCATAGATTCATACTTAGCAACTCAATGCTTGATAAAATCCACATAAAATATGGGAACAATATCATTACTAATTAGTATCCCATGTGTTCATCTTCATCGGACCTAAATAATCAAGTAGGGTTAATCAAGTGAAAACCCTAAATCCTATTACCAAAGTCATCATCATTATTTATCCCTATTTAGCATCACACCATTGTGATGAACCCTAATAGCAACCATGCCTACTATTTTACATTACATAACAATGTTCCACTAAACCCTACTAGTGTGAGATACTTATGAACTATCCTATTTAGGAACCAACCATTCTCTACTTAGAGATCCAATAGCTAATAAAAGACAACCTCAACCTTAATTGTTATACTTCTTATTATTTAAGAAGCATGTTCTTCAAAAGTTATTCTTTTGAAGTAAATAAAGAAGCATCACCAACCCTGCTTATAAGAACCTATAAACTCTAGCTAGTAATCACCAGTCAGATGAATCAACCTTAATAGCAACCATGTAAAAATACTTGCTTAGGATACCTAGGCTTAACTCAAACTTACAAGCCCTAGGTGTTGATGAATCCAACATTGTTGGGATCCATCTAATACTTACTCCAACAACTACCATAGTCAACCATAGAACCCCAACCTAATTATCATACTTGTCCTTTATTGATGAATATGTTCTTCAAAAGTTATTCTTTTGAATTATATAATAAGTAATCATCAACCATGCATTATAGGACTTAAAATTGACAACTTCTCTTTACTTATTATACAACTACTATTCCTGGTTGTGTATGATTGTTACTATTCATTTTGCCACCTGCTTATAATTCTAAATAACACAACCCTGAATAAGAACCTTGTTTGCAAATCACTCTAAAAGTGCAACACACCCTAAACCAATCATTACAACTCACCAATCCTAAGTCATCAGGGTTAGATCACGCTTAGAGCGATTGCATCTCATACTTATGCATTACTGCATCCTTGGAAATCTTTTAAACATCGTCCTTACCGGACGATGATGCTATTTCAGAATTTGGAGTTATTGCGTATCGAAGACCTTGTCTGCATAATCTTGCGGACAAGAAAGGCAAGTTCATCACTTGCTCATGTCATTTGAGTATTTCTATCAAATTACTTGCAAAGTACTATGGTTATCACTATTGCATAAAATCAAAACCACTACTTTCATAACTATGAATATGACTATGTGGTGGGCAATGGAACCATGGATTGTGTTGATATGGTGGAGGTTCCATTGCACGGGTTTATATCCATCTAGGATTAAACAACAAATGTCGCCAGTGATTCTTGTGCCGTAATACCCGTGTTAACCATAAGATCCGGAGTGGGACGGAGTAGTCAAAAGTGTTTCCACCTCTCGTTCATCAACGGATGCGCTTACCGTAGCGAGTTAGTGTGCGGCGGAACAACCGGAGGGTGGGGATCCCATTCTAATTCCCCACGGTAAAGCATTGCTTGCCGTAGCGAGTTGTGTCTTGCGGAACAACCGGAGGGTGGGGATCCCATTCTAATTCCCCACGGTAATGCGGTCTATGATGGGTTGCGACCACCGGCGTAGGAGTGTATGGTAAGAGCCCGAGCATCGTTGTCGTGGTCGGGGTCCACCCCGAAATTACGGGAATAATGGGACCGACGTGGACCCAGGGTCGGCGCATGCAACAAAGGGTGGGTGTTCGAGGTAGCGGAGGAACATGATTGGCTAGACCTTATACCGGGCCTCACACCAAAGGAAGTGTGGACGAGAACTAGACTCGGTTGGCACCAAGGTTAAGATCTCTTATGGGTAAAGCAACACACCTCTGCAGAGTGTAAAGAACCGTGACTTGTCACTCCCTGTTCCGGGATATGGAACTGCGAACGCGGCCGGAAAGGAGCTCCATGAAGTTCTAGTAAACCGGTGAAGGCTGACGGACATAGCTCTTCTGAATAAAAGCAACCTCTTGAAGAAATGATTATGAAAACCTGCATTGGTATTAGACTTTCTGGTCTAATGCTGTAGCTAGTGCATTAAACACCTCTTTCCTATAATGAACTTGTTGAGTACGCTCGTACTCATCCCACTCTTAAATCCCTGCTTAGATATGGAGGCATCGAAGGAGGATCTACAGTGCAACTCAAAAGCCGAGGAGTCAACAACTACTTCAAGAGACAGGAACCTGTCAGAAGAGTCAGATACCACATCCAACAAGGAGAAAACCTAGTTTAGCCATAGAAGGGAACTAGCTTCCTAAACCTAGCTCCTATTTAGCTAGAATCTATTCATAGCCTCTCGTAGCTAGTTAAATACTCTACAATTAGAGTTCGTGTTAGGACTAGACTACGAGTCGTTCTTCTGGAGTTTATTTGCAGTTTTACCTCATTGTAAAGTAGGAGGCTGTAAGGATCTTATGTAACAGAGTCAATGTTGTAATGCTATAGACATGCCTTGGACCCGCATATGTTTCTGTTGTACCACTCTGAGCGATATAATACTAGTGGAACTGTGTTTCATTGGTGTTATATCAGACTTGCATACTACACCATGCAGTGGTATGTCGGGTCACCACAGTTGGTATCAGAGCAAATGCTTTGACCCTAGGATTAAAACCCTTTAAAGGAGACCTATAGGATTGGTAGTGTCTACAGGAAGTTATTTTAGCTAAACCAAATATTTTAATGACTTGAGATGGATATTCACTTGAGAATAATCCTGACACACTTGAGTCAACATTTCTTACTTATATTTCCTAAGTAATGTTAGCTAGCTAATCTCAAATTATGTAGGATGCTCTTAAGACCCTAAAATAATTATGAGTAGACCACGAGTTGGTATACAATACATGGTAGTCCAAAGAGAGGATACAACCATAAGGAAGATATCCTAGTGGAAGATGTGTACCAACATATGTTATGATTAAGTAAGAGTTATCCGGACCTATAATAGGAGTGAAATCTAGTGATAAATATGAGTCATATGAGGTAGTATATACCATGATGAGTCAATCATGGAAGGTAAGAAAGAGAGATATATCAATAAATATGTCTACTTAAATGGTAGAGTAGCTAATCATATATGATTCACTCGAGAATCATTATGTGATGGATTAGAACATTATAAGTAGTTTGGAGGAGTACAATAAGAAGCCAAGTGCTAAGCAATAGTGCAAGAATTATGTCCCAAAACCATGGGAACTGTGTCAACAACAACATTAGGTCCATAGCCTTACGATACAATAACTTGGAAGTATAGGAGCTATATTCCAATAGTTACATGTCTAGAATAATGATGTTAGAACCAGAAATATCATTGAAGTAGTCCTCAATAAAATGGAAGCTAAGTTAGTACTTCCAAAGAAAATTAGGTTAACCACAACTATCCTAGACCACTTTGTTTCAAGTTTATCTCATTGCAAATGTGCAATTAAGGTAAAGGTTGAGACAAATAGTAGAATTCCCTATATTCGTGCTAAGTATCACGATATAAACCTATATTATGTGGTGTTATATACTACGCATCAGAGCCTGATGTTTAGAGATGTCTTACTCAACTAATATATTCAGGCTTATGATGGTGTGTATTATAAGCACAAAGCTGAATCTTCTTGGATTTTATTGGATTTTCATTGTTTGACTAGATCCATACATGAAGTTTGACTTTGATATGCAAATGCATGTTGCAATATCAAGTCCTTACTTGATGCTATAGATCTAGAGGGTGATGGTAAACGTGTGAGGAAGTGACGAACTGCGAAGATCTTAAAGACAAGATGAAGGTTCATCGAAAAAGGAAATAAAGTTGTGGGAAGTAACCACAATACTCGAAGGAAGTACAATCAGAAACTCATGCTTACCTCAACAGAGGAGTACTTTAGTACAGGAGAAGCATGAAGGTGAGAAATATGATGGTTATGGTGAAGCTCAAGCAGATCCCTAGTCATCATGAAAGAGGGAATGCATGGGAAATCACTTAGGATACTATAATCATAGTGTCAGCTAGTGGTTTTCTTGCAAAATAAACCCTGAATGAAGGAAGATTATATTTGAAATCATAGCAGATATAAGAAGACCATAGTTGATATCAAAAGACCACAATTGGTATAGTATCAATACTACGAGATAAAGTAGAAGATGTCTCGTCCAGTTGATCAGAACCTATAATAGAATCCATTTTTAGATATCAAATAGCCACAGTTGGTATAATAATCACAACCGATATCAGTTGGTAATACAAATAGTCCACGACTTAATTATTTGTAACAAAAGTTTGTGAACAAATAAAAATCTTGTCAGCCAAATAGCTAGATCTATAAACATTTAGTCAAAGGATTCACATTGGATGTTCACAATTGAGTGGATACACCACAAACATTCTTCGCGAGACCTTAGAATAAGTACAAATCCATAAGTTATAACCAGACCAATATTCCAACCATAAATCCAATAGTTGGAAGAAAAGGAGTTGAAGACCATAAGAAAACTCTAAGGGGTAGAGTAAAGTTGAGTTGGATATACGATGACTTAATACTTTGAGTAAAATGGAAGAAGAAGGTCTGAACTGAGAGGAAGTTCAATCTTATTTTCATAAGACTGTTGAACACTACTTTCAGAAGGATGTCAGATCAGAAGCCGAGGTTCATACCTCGAGGACGTAAGAAGTGGACTATAATTTGAGAAAGTGAGTAAAATTTACTCGAAGTACTTAAGCTCAAGTAAGTCAAATATAAAGAAGTTGGACGAAGAAAACACCATAGACCAAATACAGCTCAAGAAGGCCAAAGACCGAAGTAGATTGACCATACCAAAACTAAAGTCTATTTGAATGATTCCTTTCATGGAACCTAAATAACCAAAATAGTTAGAGGTATCAACTATAAACCATGATTGGATGAACTAAATGAGTCTAATCCATTTTTAGGAAAATAAACCATCACGGCCAATTCCATAGTTAGGACCTATTAAGTACCATTACTGCAATTTTGGTAGTAAGGGAAAACAAAGACCTATTTTATCAAATAGGAGAATGTATCCAAATAGTCTTCAAATAAGACTAGCAGCACCTGAAGAAGTCCCAATCATTGAATCTTCAATGATATTGGAAACAAGCTTATAATATTGGAGGAAATCATGGAAGTAAAGGAAGTAATAATTGTTTGATGTCAAACACTAATGGATTCCAGGAAGAATCTGGACAAGGGATATATTCAATGATATCCAGAAAGATCAATACGGAGTTCGAGAAAAGTCGTAGTCTGCACAAGTCAGATCCACACTCCGGAAACGAGAGAGAGTTCAAACTTCGAGGACGAAGTTTAGTTTAAGGGGTAGAGACTGTAATATCCCAGGTATTGGGGTTACAAAAATAGTGGAAACAGATGTGTGCATTGCATTCATGCATAGAAAATCCGGGGAATTTTCGCGCTTTAAAGTAAAACAGTCACAGTAACTGAAGTTTCACTTGACCTTGGTGGAATTGAAGTAGCTTATCAAGTCAAGCGCTATAAACCTCAATGTGACTTTGTTAAAACCTTGTTTTGGGTAGAGATAATTTGATCTAAGGGGTTAGATCAAATGGAACTAATAATTAACACCACCACACTTTACTCAATGATCAATTAGTTGATCCTATAAAATATTATAATATGGCAATCCTTGCCATAGTATATGAACATCCATTTAATTGGAAGGCAAGAAACAATAATTGGAGTAACTATTCCTAACTTATCTTTTCCATGTCTTAAACTAAACCTTGATCCTACCATGAACCTCATGGTATTCATTCTACTTTATTCTTGGAAACAAGACATGGAGATCCAACTAAGGAATATAATTCTTCTCTATTCCAAATTATTATGAATCAAACCTAGAGAGGTGAGAGTTCTATATTATTCATTAGAGAAGCAATGATAAACTTTGAGTTAAACCTTGGATATGTATCCATGTATTCAATTAATCATCTTTAAGAGAAGCCCTAAGATATTATTCAAGTCCTTCCCAAATAAGAGAGACCAATCATACTAATTCTAGCTTTACCTATTTAAGAATCGAGAAAACCTTTGAACTAAAGTATTAAGACAACCATTTCATCTTGAAGTGGTGAGATAACCAAATACCAAATGGAATGAGACTATATCCATAGATTAGTGAAATAAGGATAGGACCAATTCAATTAAGTTAGACAATTGAATCTTCAGCTTAGCTACTTAAACAAATATTAGGAGTACACCATATACCCTAGAATAACCATTCCTTTATAGGAGAGCCCAAGCTAAGGTGTTACACTCAAGAAAGTTAAAGCCAACACTTGAATGTGAGGGAGAGAACTATCCATATACTCAGATGATAATATCACCATTAATTAAGTAGAACCCTAACATAATATCTCAGGCATCTTCCTGGGATATAAACTTCAGAGACAACCATAGTAGTCCTATTCAAGAAGGAAAATTAGAAGTACTATACCCTAGTTGATCAAGACAATATTTGACCATGGAAGTGAGAACACCATTTAATGAGAGATCATTAGGGAGCCAAACCTTGATCATAATAAATTGTGTAGTGATCATAAACCCTAAGAACTTGAAATAGAAGATATAAGCTCATAAGTAAAGCTTAGAGTTAAAGCCTATAATATATATGGTGAGAAACCATTCATCATTATCACCAAAGTTAACTATAAAAAGAATTATAGCTACTTTAGTTAATTTATCAATAGATTAAGAATATAAAAGAAATCTATTGGTATAAGATAAAACCAATTCTCAAGTCCTAGTAACTAAAGGAGAACCTCAACTATTAAGCAAATAACCATCTTATCATGGTTAGGGGAGATTAAACCCTATCATATGCAATATGGTGTCATCTCATCTCTACAACCCAGAATTAAATCTCAACCCTAGTTTATGTATCACTTGGGTGATCACAACTAAAACCTAAACCACAATTAAGTTCTCACCCATGTGTCATTAGGTGAATATAATTAGGACCCTAGAATTGCTCATTAGCTAAATTCTATGCTTCACTAATTAAACCTAAGAAACATCTAGTGCTCACAATTAAAACCCATGTGTGGTGAATAACCACTCATACCAACCACTGATCTATATAATTAAGACACAACCTTCATGAGAGTAGTACATACTCTAGATAAGTTAAAGTGATATCAAACTATAATAATAATATTAAAATTTGAAGGAGCCCTAGTAGAATCCCCAATTTATTAACACATAATTGTGCACATAAAATAACATGCAAGTAATCATATCCCAAATGGAAACCAAGACCTAATTCAACCTCTGAAATTACTTTGAGTTGAAAATATCAACATTAATTATTCCAAACAGAATTGATTCATAAGAAAAAGAAAATTAAAATATAAACTCATGTCCAATTGCTATTTTGAATAAGCACATATGTATAAACTCAATCTCATACCGGATAATTGTTTCAAATAAAATAGTGGTGTAATAAGCATTACACCAGATCTTAATAAAATATTTACAAACATCTCGCAAACAGAATTGAATTCAAAACTGAATTCAAACTAGAAATTGAAAACAGAAAATATATAAAACATAAAATAAACAAAAGGAAAAAAAAGAGAGAACCTCACCTGGACTTACCTGCCGCAGCAGCCCACGCTGCAGCCCACCAAACAGCCCAAAGCCCAGCTCCAAACCGCCACCCAGACAGCCCACGTACCCCTTCGCTCGGATAAGAACGAGAGGGACGAAGCCATCTTCGTCTTCATCGCTGGACGTCCTGGAGCTCGCCACCGCGACGCCGATGAGCCACGTCCCGGCCGCCAAAGTGGACCAGACGACCATCGACGACCGACGACAAGCCTATAAATACCTCGCCGCATTTCCCTTTATTCATGTTCGTCATTTTGCCCAATTTTGCAAACCCTAGCTCGCCGGCCATCTTCCCCGCCGCCGGTAGGAACCTCCCCAAGCCCCGCCGTAGACACCATCAACGTCGCCGTGCTCTACTTGCTACTACTGCGCGAGGAATCGAGGTGGGGCGTCCCCGAACATCGCCGTTGAGCTCGTCTTCCCCGACGCCGGGAGTGACGACTCCGGCGATGCCGTCCACCTCCGGCCTCTCGACACGCCCGGCGTGCTCGCGGTGAGTCACCGGCTCCATAGCGCATCAAAAGCCTCTCCGAAACCCCCGCATCGTTGTAGCGCCGTACGTCCGCGGGCGCCGCCGCGGTATCTCGCCGGAGAGCACGCTCCGGTGACCAAACCGGAGCGGCGCTACCACCGATAGCATAGTCGCATCGCCCTCGTTCGATTTTGCACACGCACGCTTCCGGGGAGCGCCGAATCGCCGGCGGCAACCTTGCCTCGGCCGCCGGTCGGCCACCTCAACGCCATCTCGGTGATTTTGACCTCGGTCAAAGGCCACCGTGGCACGTGACATGGTCACCGGCCCACTAGCCGATGGCTGTGGGTAGGTTTAGACCGGGTGTAGTTAGCATTTCTGTTTTAATTCTAATCCTATTAAATAGCTGCAACTTTACATGAATTGATAAAATTCAGTTTAATTCGGAAAAATATAAATAAGACATTAAAATTCTTAGAAAAGAAAACTCTATCCAATAAAAATATAAAATGAAATTTTTATTTTTAATAAAAATTTAATTGTTTAATAATTGTTATTTAAGTCTTTAATTTTAATTCTAAAATTCAATTAAAATTCAATAATTAGGAAAACTTCATAAAATAAATAAAAACCAATAAGTAAATAAGGAAAACATTAAAATTAATTTTCCTTTTCTATTAACTTATTAAATCCTTATTAGGAGGATTTAAAACCCTAATTAATAATTACCTAGTTATTAATTGTTTAAAAATAATAAAAATGCCAAATTCAATATTATTTTTATTTAGAAGTAATTAATAACTTCTAGTTAAAAATGAAGTTACTAATCATCAAACTACATGGTAAATAGTAAACCATAGTTCCATAAGGAAGGAAACTTGGAACTCATAATTTCATGTGAAACCCCAAACCCTAATTCCACTAGAAACCCTAGTTCCAATATTTTATGTGTGAACCCTAAATTATTTCCAAACCTAAAAAAACAAATAACATGTGATCATGTTACTTCATTAATAATCATAGATTCATACTTAGCAACTCAATGCTTGATAAAATCCACATAAAATATGGGAACAATATCATTACTAATTAGTATCCCATGTGTTCATCTTCATCGGACCTAAATAATCAAGTAGGGTTAATCAAGTGAAAACCCTAAATCCTATTACCAAAGTCATCATCATTATTTATCCCTATTTAGCATCACACCATTGTGATGAACCCTAATAGCAACCATGCCTACTATTTTACATTACATAACAATGTTCCACTAAACCCTACTAGTGTGAGATACTTATGAACTATCCTATTTAGGAACCAACCATTCTCTACTTAGAGATCCAATAGCTAATAAAAGACAACCTCAACCTTAATTGTTATACTTCTTATTATTTAAGAAGCATGTTCTTCAAAAGTTATTCTTTTGAAGTAAATAAAGAAGCATCACCAACCCTGCTTATAAGAACCTATAAACTCTAGCTAGTAATCACCAGTCAGATGAATCAACCTTAATAGCAACCATGTAAAAATACTTGCTTAGGATACCTAGGCTTAACTCAAACTTACAAGCCCTAGGTGTTGATGAATCCAACATTGTTGGGATCCATCTAATACTTACTCCAACAACTACCATAGTCAACCATAGAACCCCAACCTAATTATCATACTTGTCCTTTATTGATGAATATGTTCTTCAAAAGTTATTCTTTTGAATTATATAATAAGTAATCATCAACCATGCATTATAGGACTTAAAATTGACAACTTCTCTTTACTTATTATACAACTACTATTCCTGGTTGTGTATGATTGTTACTATTCATTTTGCCACCTGCTTATAATTCTAAATAACACAACCCTGAATAAGAACCTTGTTTGCAAATCACTCTAAAAGTGCAACACACCCTAAACCAATCATTACAACTCACCAATCCTAAGTCATCGGGGTTAGATCACGCTTAGAGCGATTGCATCTCATACTTATGCATTACTTGCATCCTTGGAAATCTTTTAAACATCGTCCTTACCGGACGATGATGCTATTTCAGAATTTGGAGTTATTGCGTATCGAAGACCTTGTCCGCATAATCTTGCGGACAAGAAAGGCAAGTTCATCACTTGCTCATGTCATTTGAGTATTTCTATCAAATTACTTGCAAAGTACTATGGTTATCACTATTGCATAAAATCAAAACCACTACTTTCATAACTATGAATATGACTATGTGGTGGGCAATGGAACCATGGATTGTGTTGATATGGTGGAGGTTCCATTGCACGGGTTTATATCCATCTAGGATTAAACAACAAATGTCGCCAGTGATTCTTGTGCCGTAATACCCGTGTTAACCATAAGATCCGGAGTGGGACGGAGTAGTCAAAAGTGTTTCCACCTCTCGTTCATCAACGGATGCGCTTACCGTAGCAGTTGTGTCTGGCGGAACAACCGGAGGGTGGGGATCCCATTCTAATTCCCCACGGTAAAGCATTGCTTGCCGTAGCGAGTTGTGTCTTGCGGAACAACCGGAGGGTGGGGATCCCATTCTAATTCCCCACGGTAATGCGGTCTATGATGGGTTGCAGCCACCGGCGTAGGAGTGTATGGTAAGAGCCCGAGCTCGTTGTCGTGGTCGGGGTCCACCCTGAAATTACGGGAATAATGGGACCGACGTGGACCCAGGGTCGGCGCATGCAACAAAGGGTGGGTGTTCGAGGTAGCGGAGGAACATGATTGGCTAGACCTTATACCGGGCCTCACACCAAAGGAAGTGTGGACGAGAACTAGACTCGGTTGGCACCAAGGTTAAGATCTCTTATGGGTAAAGCAACACACCTCTGCAGAGTGTAAAGAACCGTGACCTGTCACTCCCTGTTCCGGGATATGGAAGCTGCGAACGCGGCCGGAAAGGAGCTCCATGAAGTTCTAGTAAACCGGTGAAGGCTGACGGACATAGCTCTTCCGAATAAAAGCAACCTCTTGAAGAAATGATTATGAAAACCTGCATTGGTATTAGACTTTCTGGTCTAATGCTGTAGCTAGTGCATTAAACACCTCTTTCCTATAATGAACTTGTTGAGTACGCTCGTACTCATCCCACTCTTAAATCCCCTGCTTAGATATGGAGGCATCGAAGGAGGATCTACAGTGCAACTCAAAAGCCGAGGAGTCAACAACTACTTCAAGAGACAGGAACCTGTCAGAAGAGTCAGATACCACATCCAACAAGGAGAAAACCTAGTTTAGCCATAGAAGGGAACTAGCTTCCTAAACCTAGCTCCTATTTAGCTAGAATCTATTCATAGCCTCTGTAGCTAGTTAAATACTCTACAATTAGAGTTCGTGTTAGGACTAGACTACGAGTCGTTCTTCTGGAGTTTATTTGCAGTTTTACCTCATTGTAAAGTAGGAGGCTGTAAGGATCTTATGTAACAGAGTCAATGTTGTAATGCTATAGACATGCCTTGGACCCGCATATGTTTCTGTTGTACCACTCTGAGCGATATAATACTAGTGGAACTGTGTTTCATTGGTGTTATATCAGACTTGCATACTACACCATGCAGTGGTATGTCGGGTCACCACAGTTGAGTACTTAAATTGGTCAGGGCAAGACATTGGCTTCACAATAGCAGATCACCCGCAGCAAGTTCCTCGGCCAGGGCAATCAACACTTATCTTACCAGCAGTAATTGCAGGATTCGATGTATCTCGAGTGTTTATAGATGGCGGCAGCAGTTTAAACCTTATGTACGCAGATACGCTAAGGAAGATGAACATCTCCCTAGCAAATTTGAAACCAACTGACACACGTTTTCATGGCATCACACCAGAGAATCCAAGTTACCCACTAGGGAGGATCAATCTCGACGTTCAGTTTGGGACCCGAGAAAACTACAGGATAGAAAGGTTGGAATTCGAAGTTGTGGATTTCCCGTCGCAATATCACGCTTTATTGGGACGACCAGCATATGCCAGGTTTATGGTGGTACCACATTACACGTATCTGCTTTGGAGGTTACCTGGACCTAAGGGACCAATCACAGTCAAAGGCAGTTTCGCGTTAGCCGATAAATGCGACAAGGATTTTCATCGACTATCAGAAACTTTCGGGATGCAAGCAGAGTATATGGCGTCAAGGCTCACAACTGACTATGATGTGTTGCCAGATGTACGAAGGCCTCTCAGGGAACCAACCTTCAACACGACGAAAGATTCCAAGGAAGTACAGATTCACCCGACAGATCCGAAGAAAACAACGTCCATTGCGACAGACATGGACCTCGCATAGGAAAGCGCGCTCGTCGAGTTCCTCCGTGAGCACTGGAAAATCTTCGCATGGTGTCCAGCTGACATGCCAGGAGTACCCAGGGAACTTGCCGAGCACCACCTAAACTTGGATCCAATCGCGAGACCAATCAAGCAACCTCTGAGGCGTTTTTCGGAGCCAAACCGCAAAGCTATGCTTGTCGAGAAATTGATCGACTAAGAGAAGCTGGTTTCATTAAGGAGCTACATACAGAGGCCACATGGGTAGCAAACCCAGTGCTGGTCCCGAAGAAAAACACTAAATTCCTTCGCATGTGTGTCGACTTTACGTGTCTCAACAAATACTGTCCAAAGAATCACTTTCCCCTCCCAAGGATCGATCAAATTATCGACTCCACGGCAGGATGTGAACATCTTTCCTTCCTGGATGCATACTCTGGTTATAACCAGATCAGATTGAAAGAAGAGGACGAGGTCAAAACAGCGTTCATTACACCTTATGGCGTGTTTTGTTATAGAACAATGCCCTTTGGTTTGAAAAATGCGGGAGCAACATATCAGCGGATGATGCAGAAGTGCTTAGCAACACAGATTAGGAAAAACGTACAAGTGTACATCGACGACGTCGTCATAACATCAAAAAAGGGGGACACGCTAATCGAGGACTTGAAGGAAACTTTCGACAATCTCGACAAGTTCTGCCTCAAGCTGAACCCGACAAAGTGTTCTTTCGGCGTCCCTGCAGGAGAACATCTCGGGTTCCTAGTTTCAGCAAGAGGGATTGAAGCAAACCCCGAAAAAATCCAAGCTATCGTAACAATGAGGAGGCCAACGAAGTTGAAAGAAATACAGCAGTTAACTGGGCGCGTCGCAGCTTTAAGAAGATTCGTCGCCAGGTTGGGAGAAAAGGCATTACCGTTCTACGCCTTAATCAAACAAGGATAGACGTTCCAGTGGAATGAAGAGGCAGATAGAGCCTTTGAGGATCTTAAACGCACAATCACGACACCACCGATCTTGGTGGCGCCTAAAGAGAAGGAACCCCTCCTGTTATACATTGCGGCTACACCCCAAGTGGTCAGCACGGCACTCGTTGTCGAAAGAGAAGAAGAAGGGAAACTCCATGGAGTGCAGATACCGGTATACTTCATCAGTGAAGTTTTATCGCCTTCAAAACAGTGGTACCCACAGTACCAGAAACTAGCATACGGAGTATTTACAACCGCAAAAAAATTGCGGCACTATTTTTCGGCGCATCCGATAATAGTGGTAAACGAGGCGCCTTTATCCAATATACTAAACAATCCAGAAGCTACAGGTCGTGTCTCCCTTTGGGGAATAGAACTTTCTCCTCGGGACATCACGTATGAAAAAAGAAAAGCAATAAAGTCGCAAATTACGCCGGATTTCATCGCAGAGTGGATGGAGCTGCAAAATACAGGACCCCCGGATTTATCGAGAACTTGGACTATGAACTTCGACGGGTCCAAGAGGGTAGAGGGAGCTGGAGCAGGCGTGATACTCATATCACCTGAAGGCGACAAATTAAAGTATGTCTTACGGATGACGTTCCCAATCGCGTCTAACAATGAGGCAGAATACGAAGCTCTTATACACGGGATGAAGATGGCGAAAGCTTGTGGTGCAACTCGACTAAAAATATTTGGCGACTCACAATTGGTGGCCCAGCAAGTCATGAACGAATGTGATGCAGTCAATGATAGCATGGTGGCATACAAAGAAGTGTACAGCGAGCTCGAGAAGTTATTTGATGAATGCGAGGTAAATCATATCAGCAGACTGAGCAACGATGAAGCCGATGTTCTTGCAAATATCGGGTCGCAGTGCCTCGCAATTCCACCAGGTGTGTTCTGGGAGGAAATAACAGAGAGATCTACAAAGCCGAAGAAATTAAAGAAGAAGGAGAAGGAAGAGAAATCCTCGGGGGCGGCAAAAGAAACACTAGAAGAAGAATAGGAACAGGATCTAGTATTGATGGTGCAAATACCATGGATGCAAGCGTACATATCACTACTAGGAAAAGGCTTATAGCCGCACTTCTTACCGCTGGCAAGTACGATTTAAAGATGCCGGCGGTAAGGCCTTTTAGGCCCGCCTCGCATTACCGCCGGCGAATCCGTTTGGGGGCGCCAGGAATAGACCGTTTACCGCTGGCGAAACGGGCCAGCAAACGCCGGGGATATGTTGGGTCGAGAGCAGCCGAATGGGCTTTTCATTACCGCCGGCGAATTTGGTTAGGGGGCGCCGGGGTAAAGCCCACTACCATTGGCGAATTGGGGCCGTCCGACGGGGGTATTTTGCCCCAATTTTCTATTACGTGCCACGGCATCACGTTTGGACGGGAGATATCCTCGTTTCTCTCGATCTCTTCCCCGCAAACTCATCTCATCCACGAATTTCTTATCTCCTCGCTAACAAACTACTTCTCGTCCACGACCAGCTCCCATCGAGAGGATCACGGCACCGGCGGAGGAGAAATGGGAGGCGCTGGCGGTGCGGATCGAACAGCGACGCTGGGTCCTAGGCCTCTCCTGCGCCATGGACGACGGTGGCGGCGGGGAGGTGCGGCTCGCCAGGAAAAAGGGCATGACGAAGCGAGGTCTGTCGGCGGCGCCGCCGCCTCCTGCGGAGAGGGGCAGGGACCGGAGTCGATCTGGCATGACTACCACGATTTGCTCCAGGTGAGCCTCTTCCCTGGTCTGGGCCGTCTCCAATCGACGCCATGAAGGGCTCCAACCCCGAGATCTATTCCGTCCGTCGCCTCCTCGAGTCGTCCACTGGCGCTCCGTCACGGTGCCTAACCTCTGCAACTGCGGCCTGATGGTGAGTAAATCATCCATCCATTCTATTCCGACCCAGATTTTCTATGTTTTTTCATCCATCCATTCTATTTTGAATTGGTTTGAGTAGATTTTGTTTTACCCATGGTAATTCGTTTTGAGCACACAGATGATATGTTGCATTCTAAACGTGCTTCTAACAATGATTTGCGTGAGGATCTATAGATGGATTGAAAATTACCGGGTTCAGATTCGGTTCGAGTAGCATCAGATTCTTTTGGTTTCTTTCTCATCCGAGGTAATTCTAGCACACTTAATGATATGCTGACCACTAGAATCAGCCTAAATGTTCGGATTAAACCATGCTTGGTCACACATAATTCGACCTTCTCATATTTCATGATGCTCCAGAAGTTTTATGATCTGCACCAACCTGATGTGTGTTTCTGAAAATTGAAACTGAAATTGCTGGCCTCATCTTGCTACTACTGCTTGTTTAAGAACACTCTTGTTTCGATTGGTTAAAGTGGGGGCTTCATCTTAAGTCAATGGTAAATTAAACATTTGAGTCTTAATTCTCTTGTTGTACATCGTTCAGCATTATCCAACTTTATTTGTGGGATAGGGTTGGGATTTTGTAGTATATCCAGTGCTTACCTTTTTCTTAGCTTGCAGTGAACTCTGTTCAATTAGAGGCATAACTGACTGTTTTCTCTTGTTTACAACAGAAAGTTGAAGATGCTATCCATAGAGGCATAACTGTTCCCAATTAAGGAAGCCAAATATCCTGGAGAAACTTTACCGAGTTTGGATGGAACAGATGAGTGATGAGAAGTTAGAGCACTTTCTTTTGTAGATTTTTTTGTGAATTTTTCTGGATGTATTCACATGTGTCCCGATGTATAATTGCAAAGCTAATAAATAGTATATGGACGTGATGGATGGGTTATTACGTCAATTGTTCTTTTTTTAAATCCTAAATGACATACCGCCGGCACATTGGTCTTATGCATGTGAAGGCGCCGGGGATAACATCACGTTACCACTGGCGAATCCGAGGACGCCGGCGGTAAGCGCTTACCACCGGCGAGGTTATCGCTGGCGAATCTGAAAGTGTCGGCGGTAAGCATTTTCAGGTCGCCGGCGGTAAGCCTTTTCCTAGTAGTGTATCATACATCCTAAGGAAAACAATACCCGACGATCCAGTTGAAGCAAGGCGAGTTATTAGACGGTCCAAAGCCTTTACAGTGGTCAAAAGGGAGCTGTACAAACGCAGTATTTCGGGTGTGTTACAGCGGTGCGTCACACCCGAAGAAGGAAGGGTAATCTTGAAGGATGTACACGAGGTAATATGTGGTCATCATGCGAGCAGTCGAGCTATTGCCGCCAAGGTTTTTCGAGCTGGATTTTACTGGTTGACAGCAATCGAGGATGCAAAGGAGATAGTACGAACTTGTGACGCGTGCAAGAGATTTGCCGCGAAACCTCATTCTCCGGCAGCAGAGCTGATGCCAATACCATTGTCCTGGCCCTTTGCTCAATGGGGCCTCGATATGGTGGGGAAGTTACATAAAGCCTCGCCAGGAGGATACGAGTATATGCTCGTCGCTGTCGACAAATTTACCAAGTGGATAGAAGCCAAGCCGATAAATTCACCAGACGCAGCATCTGCAATAAAGTTCGTGAAAAGCATTGTCTTTCGATTTGGAGTACCTCACAGCATTGTCACGGACAACGGCAGTAACTTTACATCCAAGGAATTCAAGGCATACTGTGCAGAGGTAGGCATCAAATTGCACTTCGCGTCAGTTGCGCATCCGCAAACCAACGGCCAAGTCGAGAAAGCTAATGGTATCATCTGCAATGGTATCAAGAAGCGCTTGTTAGGACCATTGGAAAAAGCTCGACACACCTGGCCAGAGGAGCTGGCAAGTGTGTTGTGGAGTATTCGAACAACACCAAATACGGCAACATAGGAAACTCCGTTTTTTCTGGTCCATGGAGCTGAGGCAGTATTGCCAATAGAGATAGAGCATGATTCTCCAAGAGTTACGGAATATGATGAAGAAGCTTCTAGAAAGGCATTGGAAGACGATGTCGATGCATTGGATGAAGCCAGAGATGAAGTACTATCACGGGTCACCAAGTATCAGCAAGACTTGAAAAACTATCATAGTCGACGCTTGCGACCAAGGTCCTTTCGGGTTCGAGATCTAGTTCTACGACTCAATCAACGAAGTCTCGAAAAACTCGAGTCACCATGGCTTGGCCCTTACATCATCACGGAAGTCATTGAAGGAGGAGCATACAGGATCAAGGATAAGAAGACAGGGGTTCCCGAGAAAAACCCCTGGAACGTGGCACGACTAAGGCGTTTCTACGCCTAGTGTCGAAATATAGTCCTCCTTGTAAAAATACAACGTACTGAAACGCCCGCGAGTTTTCAGACGCACTCTTTTTCTTTTTCGGGGCACCGAGTGGGGCCGGAAAAGGTTTTTAATGAGGCGGGCTCGCGGTGCTGCAATATAATAAAGATAGTAGAGATATATATCTTTTTCTTCGACACGCTCGGGGGCTGGTGACCAAGAGTTGCAATATGTATTGCCGACAAATATTTCGCTTTGGTGTACAACACCTCGCAAAATAAACAAAGATACAAAATAGTGATCAGCAAAAACACTCGGGGGCTCGTACCCGCAAATATAGTATATTCAATATAATTTAGTTGCCTTGGTTTAAAACCTCGCATATACAATCAAGAAATTTAACACCGAAACACTCGGGGGCTTGATGAGGAAAAATAGAAATACTTAATGACTTTACAATATAGAATATATTTACAACATACAAGATGCAATTCCTGAGAAAATTCAATGAGCTAGAAGAAAAAGAAAGTCAATTGCGGCCCAGTATATTATCTATGGTCATCCGTTCAGTATTTACAGTACGAGTACTGTGTTCAGCATAGCTGCCCTTCACGAAGAACTCAGCGTCCATCCGAGGAAGTTCATCCATCATATCTTCTGCTATAGGGGTCACATGATCATCAATTTTGCCAACATCCCTTTTCCTTTTCGCCATCTTGGCCAAGCACTTGGTAACAATTTGACTCATGTCAAACTTGGGATAGCAGATTTTGATCATCATCATAGCAAACACTGGCGCCGGCGGATAGTTGGGCCCGAACAAATCCATGGATTCGAGGAGCATCCCGAAATTTCTCCATCAAAGCGAGGAAGGGTCTACGGCATCTTATTGCACGGAAACATGGTGCCGTAAACTAAGGACAATGTCCTTGTACAGAAGTCGAGAAACTCACGGACCTGAGTCGCACGATCCTGAAATCTGACGATTTGGCGAGTACGTTCAGGCGTCACCCAAAAGTTGGAACCATGTTCTTCGGCAAGCCTGAGAAGCACATTGGATCGAGCCTCAACACGTTGATCCTCGGCAGCGGTATCCCGAAAAGAACCTATTTTCAGCAGAAGAATCAGAAAAGAAGGAAAAACACGGAGAAAACAGATAATCATGGTCAAGCGAACGAAGCGTACCCGCCATATCCAAGCTATAATCAAGCATTAGCTCAAGCATGAAATTTTCTCGACGAGAAGCTTCGGCAGCTATAGCAGCTGCGTCCTTTTTTACAGCTATAGCATCCTGAGCTTGCTGAAGCGCAATCTTTTCCCTCTCCGACGATTTTCGAGACTGCTCCATCATTACAAGTGCTTGCTTCTTCATAGACTGCAGCTGATGGTGAAGATCTTTCAAATCTTGTGCCGATTCTTTACCCGCAGAACTTCCAGTAAAGTCATCGCCGACATATATTTTCTTTGGGTAGGAGGAAGCAGGAAAAGTGTCGACAGGACGAGAAGTTGAAGTGTAGTTATCAAATATCAACTGAAAACAAAAGGATCGAAATCAATCATCAAGCAAAATAGAATTCCATTAATTCTTAGAATATTTACAAGGCATTACAAGGGAGGGCGCCCTAGCAAGCTAGTAGGGTCAGTGTCGACAATAGCTACTTTGGCAACAGCATCAAAAGGACTAAAGAAAAAGGAAAAAGAAAGACAGGGCACTCTACTAGACCTCCGGCTTCGACGAACTAGGAGCAGGAGTTGGCTTGCATCCAAGATAGGCGAGGATCTTCTTCGAGTTTGCCTTCGCAGCCTTGATCAGCGACTGCCACTTCTTGGTCTCCATCTCCTGCGTGTCGCCAACCCTAGTCCAGTCGATATTTTGTTGGCTGTCGGCAACCAGGGAAATAGTGCCTTCAACGCCAACCTTCAAACCTTCTTGGCGAAGTTTGAGCCCAAGATTTTCTTGAGTACTGAAGCACTTGGCGAGAGCAAGAAAAGGCGCAGGTTCCTCTTTCTTCGGGAAGAAGTAAGGGTACAGCCGCGACAGTCCCGCCTCAGCTTCAGCAAGGCCTTCGCATGCTTCGTCTCCATGAATCTCAAGGAGAGAAAGCGCGTCAAGAAGGGGATCATTGTCAGGATCTTCGTGTTCATATTCTTGACACATTTTTCCTACTAAGGCAAAATTTTATTGATCAATAAGCAAGAAAAGAAAAGCAAGTTCAAGGAAATCAAAATAGTTTGGGCACTTACTGACAAAGCGACGGCTCTGCGATTCCAAGCGCTTGATAATTGCCTCTTCGCGAGCAGATTGTTAGGTTATATGCTCACTTAAAGAGTTTTCCGCCTCATGAAGCCTTTTTCGAAGGTCTTCGACGGCGGCGGCATCAGCTTCAGCTTTCTTGCGAGCTGCTTCGCTTTGCTCTAACTTAACAGCAAGAGCGTCAGCGCGTTTGCTGGCTTCGGCAAGAGTTTCTGGAAAAAATAAACGATGGTAAACATCATGAAAAAACAATAAAGGAGTAAATACAGCAGAGAGGGCAAGGAAAAATAGTACCTTCAAGTTTATTCGCATGATCACGGTACCCGACGAATTGGGTACCAAGGCGAATAAACTCCTTCATCACAGGCTGAAGAGAAAACAAAAGAAAAAAGAAAAGTCAATATAGGAAGGAAAAGTTCGACAGAACTTATGCAAGAAACAAAGGGGAGTCGACAAATGTTGAAATATTCAGAAAAAGAACAGAGAAAAACTTACATCATCCGATGAAGGAGTTGTGGAACTACTAGCCAGCAGGAGAGGTTCCTTGGCTGGTTCTACCCTAGCTCTTTTTGGTGAAGAGGCTCGGGGGCTTGCAACGGGAGTTGGGTGCTCTATATCTTTTTGAGGAGGCGAAGTTTCATCCCCATCAGGATGAGCTTCCGAAACAACTAAAGTACGAGACGTACTCGTTCGAGCAGTCGCGTCAATAGGTTGAATTTCATCCTCGTCATCACTACAAAAAGGTGACAAGACAATAAGCAATGTAGTCAAGATAATCAATGGCAAACAACAAACAGCGGCGGGAACTTACGAGGCGACAAGAGCATCGGTGTAAGGGTCGAAAGTTGTCCTTTTTTCGGTAGGAGCAACTTCTTCGGCGGGGAGGTGTGCCGGTCTTGGAAGGGTCGGAGTCGACAATTTCCTCCTTTTTCTCTTGTTCTTGGGAGAAACAGCTGGGGGAGGAGACTGTGCCGATCCGGTAGCCTCGGATTCAACTTCCTTTTCAGAGGATACCGCAGATTTTCGAGAACCCGCGGCTTCACTCTCAGGGCGAGAAGTACCCTGGTTGTCGTTGGTGACAACGGCCCGTTCTTCGACCTCTCCATCTTCAGGAAGGGGAGGGAGAGAAACAAGATCTGGATGGTTCTACAAAAAGAAGAATGTCGACAAAAAAAAGTTATGCAAAGGATGTCAACAAATATCCGTAGTCGAAAAAATAGTCCATACAAAAATTACCTTAGGGAGCGCATTGGTGGCACTGTACGGCTTTATGCGACAAGACGAGGGGACAGGATCTTTCTTGTTGAGGGAGGAGATCTTTCGGACAAGTTTTTCTAAATTCTTGACCGGCAAATCCACTGACAAGCGATCCACATCTTTGTCGCCAGCATATTTCCAGAGGGGATTTTTGCGAGCTTGCAGAGGCTGCACTCTAATCCTAAGGAAATACGCCGTGATTTGGATACCTGACAACTCTTTGCCACGGGTACTTTGAAGTTCATGGATGCGAGTCATCAGTGCCTCCGTCGCCGCTTTTTCTTCGGCGGTAGCCTCTGCATCCCAGGATCGGCGGCGACAGAATTTTTCGGCACCATCAAAAGGAGGAATGTTGTCTTCAACAGACCCATGGTTTTCCTCGTGGATATATAACCATTTTTTGCGCCACCCTTGAACTGAATCAGGGAATTTTACATCGAAGTATTCGACATCAGGGTGAACGCACATAACGATGCTGCCTATGTTATAGGCGACGTTGGCAGAGCCATTGTGGCGACAAAGAAAAAGGCGCTTCATAAAGCCCAGTTAGGTTGGACTCCAAGGAAGGACTCGCAAAGGGTGATAAAGATCGAGATGTGGAGAATGGAGTTGGGAGTAAGATGGTGAAGTTGCAGTCCGTACATAAAAAGCAACCCCCGAAGAAAATTGTGAATAGGGGCAGAGAGGCCACGGATGAGGTGATCAACAAAACTAACCCGATACTCCAATGGAGGGGTTGGGTAGCTTTCTTCGCTGGGGAAGCGCAGCGCGTCTTGCTTCTTGCTGATCCCCAGTTTCTTCAACAAGTTGATGTCTTGGGCAGATTTTGGATCTCTCCCACTCAGCGCTTCCCAGATCCGCGGCAACCATCTTGGATTCAGGGGTGGTGTGCCTGGTGAGTTTGCGCGGTGGCATCAACAATGGCGCAGGAGTACAGTGCGAGCGTGGTGGAGCTCAAAGAACTATGGGGCGCAAGGGAGGATTTTGGCAGATGAGAGCAGAGGAGCGGCGCGAGCGAAAGTGTGGAAGGAGGAAGACGATGACCTTAAATAAAGGTGCGGTGAATCGGCGCACCGTTGGATGGAGAAAACGTGAGATAGATGGGGTACACGTGGAATAGGGGTAACGAAGTAATTTCAGTATGAAGGCGTTACATCGCATGTGTCAGGAAAAGCGGAGGACGTGTGTCCCCCACTTGCACGACGTGTCAAATTGATAAGATTTCTGGGCCCACAAGACAGAGAGAGAAAATTACCCGTGTCTTCCCGATAAATTGGTCGTGGCTATCGTCAGCAATAATGTCACCTTGGTGAAAGAAAATCTCGGCTATGAAGTTTCATAAGAAGAGCGACAGCAGAAGATTATTGATTATTTCGAGAGCCTTTCATCAAATACAAGTTTTTGACCAAATGCTCGGGGGCTACTTTGGAAAAAAGAAAAATTCGAGTATGGCAAAATAGAAATGGCGAGAGCCTATGACCAAACGCAAGCATTTGTCCATAGCCTCGGGGGCTACTCCCATCGGGAGCGCTGTTCGCGCACCCGATATATATGAAAATTCGAGAAAGAATGACAATATAGCGACATGAAGCATTAAAGTGTTGAGCCTACAACCAAGCACTTGTTCTTGGCGGCTACTCCCATCGGGAACGTTGTTCGTGTGCCCGATCAAATTATAAAAAAGAGAGAGAGGGGATAAAGAAAGAAGGAAGAAGTGAGTATATTTCGAGTTATACAAATAACTCTACATATACTCCCATCGGGAAGGCAAAATAAGTCATCCGTTGACTCAATAAAATGTGCTATTCCAGCAGCCGAAAAAGCACTCGACAATATATTCTCAGAGCGCCAAAGTAGCGAATAATCTCTGAATGCCGCAAAACTGTGCGAAGGTAAGACCCCAGATCCGTTCTGAGCGGCGTGGCGTCGTCTCTGACGTCGGTTTGCTACTTTTTTCCGTATCAACAGATACGAAGAAAAATCCTAACGGACGCGTTAGGTACCCGATAAAATATGACTGGGACTCGACAGAATGGTAAGACCTTAAGCGGGACCTGTCGAAGTTTACACCAGTATCCCGGGATCATGTCCAGGGACGTGATCTTGAAGTAGGTTTTTGCGGATTGCCACTAGAGCAGTTAACTAGTACCTGATCCGTCAGATGAACTAGCCCCAACTACCATTATCCCTGTGCAATATATAATTTCATATTCAAAGATATATGATAAAGTTCAGAGCTATTGAACAAATATAAAGTTTGAGATTTTCCCTGACTCTGCGATTCAAGCAAAATCTCGGGGGCTACTGACATAGGCATCCCCAATGGGCCTGCCGAAGATGGTACCCGGGGTTTATTGAAGGCCCACGACCCGAAGGATAAGAAGATTCGGAAGCCCAAGATACTATTAAAGAAAGCTAGAGTTGTAATAGGAAGCATTATTTGTAATCTTGCGGGACGGGTTAGAAACCCTCCCGAACTCTGTAAACTTGTGTATCACGAATCCCTCGGCTCCGCCTCCTATATAAGGGGGAGTCGAGGGACAAAGAGGGGATCGAATCATTGTCTCACAAACCCTAGTTTTTACATCGTTGAGTACTTTTCGGCTGAAACCTTCGAGATCTACTTGCCCTCTACATCCAACGAAACCCTAGTCTATAACTTGTAGGCATTGACAAGTTAATCCCTTGTCACTTCCACACAACATTCTTCCGGGGATGTAGAGGTTGGCCATTTTCTCCTTGGCCATTGGCTTGGCTTGAAGGTGTTATCACCAGGATTTAACCGCGATCAGGAGGTGGGCCGCGATCGAGGTGGGCTTGGAAGAGTATGTATGGAAAATCCTGGAGCGGCCTGACACGAAGGAATTGGGCTGAATTGCCCGTGTATCTTTATGGTAGATTGTATGTTAGATTAAAAGTTAGGGTTTGTCTCGTGTACGGTTTAGTGCACGCCCGCATTAGAAAGTCCCTTGGACTATAAAAATGTACCTAGGGTTTATGGAATAAACAACAACTCACGTTCAACCCCAAAAACAAACCAATCTCGGCGCATCGCCAACTCCTTCGTCTCGAGGGTTCCTATCGGGTAGCGACATGCTGCCTAGATCGCATCTTGCGATCTAGGCAGCACAAGCCCCACGTTGTTCATGCGTTGCTCGTATCGAAGCGCTTTTGATGGCGAGCAACGTAGTTATCATTAGATGTGTTAGGGTTAGCATTGTTCTTCGTTTAAGCATGCTTACGTAGTGCAACCCTTGCATATCTAGCCGTCCTCACGCCTATCTCGGGTGTGGGGGCGGCACCCCGCTTGATCATTATTTAGTAGATCTGATCCGTTACGATTGCTCCTTGTTCTACAAGGATTAGTTTAATATCTGCAATAGTTTGGCCTTACAAAGGGGGGGGGATCCTGTGGCACGTAGGGTGGCGTTCGCAAGTCCTAAACGGGATGTTCCTAGGATCAACTTCATGTTGGTTTTCCGGCCTTGTTTAGGATCGGCTTACGAGCACCGTGCGTGGCCATCCGGCCCAACCTCGGAGTAGGATGATCCGGTTATGTGGTGAAAACCCTAAATCGTCGTAGATCTCATTAGCTTCATCTTGATCAAGCGAGACCACCAAGTATTCGTACACCCCGTACGGATCATGGGTGGATCGGCTCTTTGAGCCGATTCACGGGATAACCCGAGAGCCGATCGAGGCTCGTATTTAACGTTTACATGTATGCCCCGGCAGAAACTAAGCGAGGCAATCTCATCACCTTCCCGACCAGGTATAGGTCAGGTGGCACGCCCTTGCACTTCGCAACGCCGCGTGTGACCAGAAGAGCATTGCGGGCCGTCGCTCGGAGGGGTCTCGGCCAGCCGCGGCTCTAGGCTCCCCCGGCTCTACGGTGTTGACAAGGCCGCTGCCCGCCGGTGGGTTTTGGCGATCAACACATTCTCGGCACGCCGGTGGGACAATCGTCTACATCAACCACATCGCCATCTACATCCGAGATGGCGGACGGCACGCCGCTCACCTACGAGGATCTGCCCGACGACCTCAAGAAGCAATACAATGAGATCAAGGCTACCCTCGAAGCCGACCTCATCGGCTCTTTTCGCAGAACCCGTTCCGGTGGCATCGGATGGAAGGGGTTCTCACCGGAAGGTGCACTCGATGGGATAGACCTTTCTTCCCCGTCGGAGGAACGCACCGGGGGTCCGCGGCAGGAGATCAACTACCCGGTGGCTCACTCGCTACACCGCCACTCGAGAACTTGGTTAACGTGCTGGAGCGTGTCGCTCCGCGCGTGATCCGAGAGATCATGAGCCACCGGCACTCGCCGTCAGGACCAGCTCTCGGGACGCATCAAGGAGAATTGCCATTCCAGGTCCCGTCCACCGCTGCCATTTGCGTTGGCAGCACTTCGCCGAAGTGCCGACTACACCGGCATTCCTCGTCTGCGGAATTGGTGGCGACCCCAGTGACTACCGGTTCTTAATGGAGGCGCCTAAGGAGATCCCTCATGGGTACGCATGCATGTATGTGCCGGATTGTGGTGACCGGGCACTCACAAACCAGGCCACAACATCGGGGACTCCGGCGAAGACAGGGAGGAACGTCGGCGGCGGAGCGTACGTGGCTAACTAAATACGCCACACCGACGAAACTCCCGAGCCCAGCTCCCGCAGCTCGGCTCGGAGCTGGAAAAGCAAACGTGGCAGGCCAAGTACGCCACCCCGGCGAATCTTCGGAGTGCAACTCCTACGGCCGAGACGGCGGATCAGATCGCACCATACCGAGAGACCGGTTCGGCATGATGCCGAAAAGAAGGGCGGTCGGCTATTCCAAGCCGTACCACCGACGATTACGAGATGATCCCGCTGCCACCAAAATATCGGCTCCCCGACTTCTCCAAATTCGGTGGATCGGATGGCTCCAGCTCCATCGAGCACGTCGGCCGATATTTGGCTCAACTAGGACCGGCTTCGGTGTCGGATCAGCTACGCGTGAGGCTCTTTTCACGGTCCCTCACGGGATCGGCTTTTGGATGGTACACCTCTCTACCAGCGAACTCCATCCGAGTCTTGGAAGCAATTGGAAGAACAAGTTCCATATGCAATACCATACGAAGCTTCCGAGTCCGGCATTGCCGATCTAGCACAACTACGTCGAAGCGCGGGAAACGGTGACGGAATACATCCAGCAGCTTCAGGAATCTTAGGAACCGATGTTATTCGGTTCGTATAACCGAAAAGGAAGCGATCGAGTTGGCGTAGCGGGCCTTGCAACACAGCTCAAGGACATGGCCTCCCAAGCAGATTATCCCTCACTCGGCGCACATGGTTCAGAAACTATCGGCATATGAACAGCGCCACCCCGACCTGTACCAAGACAAGTTCAAGCGTGCGATGAGTCATGGTCGATACGGAGGAGGATGAAGTGCTCGCGGGAGGCCAAGAGATAGCGATGGCTGAGTGGACTCGGGGAGGAACCCTCGTGGCCTCGCAAATGGGTAAAGCCACCGGGGCCGCCCGGGGATTTGATTTTGACGTAACCAAGACTCGAACAAATCTTCGACCTCCCTGCTCAAGGAGAAACAGCTTGACGGTTCCTGAAGGTCTCAAGTTCCCCACGGCGAAAGAGCTAAACGGAAAGCCGTACCGCAAATTCCACAACTCGCTTTCCCATGCCACCAACGACCGCCGGTGTGGCGTCGGCACATCCAAGCGGCGATAGAGAAGGGGCGGCTAATTTTCAACCGGTACGCCATGAAGGTCGACACCCAACCCTTCCCCGCCGTTAACATGGTAGGAATCACCTACCCCGAAGGTTGCCAGCCCGGGCCCCTCGTTCAGCATCAACATGGTAGGGCCTGGAAACCACTCTGGCAAAGATAAAGATGAGGGCAGCTGCTCTCACAGCAAGGATACAGATGAGGCCGCTCCATGCGATCGGCTCCGTCATGATGGCAAGCGCTACGTCACAGAGGGAGAGGTGAAGAATATAAGATATCAGCGACCCCTCTCTGATCACCTCCTCAACAAATATGTTAATCAGTATGGTCAACGCCGGCGACCCAATTACAGTGATAGAGAAAATCGTTTGGCTAGAGAAGCCAGAAGATATCGTCGGCAGGATCACAATGAGGAGGAGCATGAGCGCTATGCCACGGAAGCATCAAGGGAGCAAGACGACAACGCCAGGCATTGGGACTGCCCCTTCTTCAGACACTGCTGGGATTCAGGAATGAGCCGATTGCCCACAATCGGCAATTGCCCAGAATGCAACCAGAAAAAGAAGGAGGCAGCCAACGGGTCTGTGTTCGAGCGCTTAGGGCCTCTCCCACCACGAAGCAAATGCGCTGAGTCACCTCGTTGGGCAGATATTGAAGATTCAGAAGACGAGGGAGAAGTGGAAGAAGACAGGTACCACCGGCCAAGGTGGTGCCCTGACGGACTCAGCCGTTCCCAGAAGCGCAGGGTTCAGCGATTGCGCGGCCTGGAGGAAGCCGAAAGGTTGTACCTGATACGCTAAGAAAGGCACGGCCTGATCTGGCTGCAAAGGTTCAGCGAACCCTGGATGAAGAGGGTCGTCCACGGAAAATGGAGTGGCGTCCTCAACAGAGGAAAGCCGATGATGAGACATCGGCTGGCACAAACATGGTACTCGTCTTGCCGACAGAGCGTAGCGCTCCACGACTCTACGGAGCACACAAGGTGGACGACGACAGGCGCATCAAGTCGGAGGTTGGGTTGGTTTCATCCAGCCCGACCAAGTAGCAAGATCAAACCAATGGGCAAACCGAGGAGAGGCTGATCCTTGTGATCGGCCCCAAAAATTTACGAAGGGAACTTACAAAACCTTCAACGAACAAGCAACGTGGAGGCCGATTCCAGCGATCGGCCAAAATTATCCTCACCTACCTTTCTGCCTGGGTTCAACATGTTATCCAACAGAGCCGATACCATCAATTTTCTTGACAGAATCGGCTCGGGGGGGCACCCAGGTATATGAAAATGCGAGGATGTGCAACAGAAGCATCTCATCTTTTGTTGATGGGTAGTGGAATATGGGGGCCGATGTACAGGTCGGCCGTAAAAAAAAAAAAAACATATGCAGCAGACATCGACTTCAGAATCAAGAAACAGCCGATGCGTAGCCATCGACTCTGGTTGTGGCACATTCTCGCCTCGAGTAAGAGCTCGGGGGGCAGCTCACTTTGAAGGCTTTCCGCTCAGAGAAGCCGGTTTGTGTTCAAATCGGCTGACGCTGCATAAGGAACTTCCCCACATACAATCAGGCCCAGGTCTACACAGTTCATGCGCGTATTCCTCGTCTCTCGTTTTGCATTGGTCGAGACTCGGGGGGCAACAGGCCTGGTAGATTGCTCTGTTGGGGGACCGATGCGTTGTTATCGGCTTATTACACATTGGCGGAGAGGCGAATCGGCTCAATCAAAATCAGAAGAAATCGGCAAAATCAAAGTGGAGAACAGTGCTTCATTGATAGGCGGGATTTCTTACATAAAGAGCCGAATTGCTCTCAAAAGGAAATACGAGGGGATACATTGCCCCATCTACCACTACTGACCCTATGACAGAGGTCTTATCTACGGGCCGTCATTGTCTTCATCGTCATCATCCGAGCTCTCATCGGCACTGCTGCCGATGGGCTCCTCGTCGCTACTCCCGTAGCCCTCCACGGGGCTTCATCCCCGTCTTCGTCGTCGCTGCTGTCATCATCCCACCACATGCGAAGGCGCTTCGCTGGTGGGTAGCCCTCGAGGGAGTCGTCGTCGTCGTCGTCCTCCTCCTCCTCTTCCTCCATCACCCCCTCGGAAGAGGTGAAGTCGTCCCAGGAGAAGCGATCGTCGTCGCTCTCCTCCTCCGATTCCCCACCGGCGAGGAAACGGAGGTCGCTCTCCCCGTCCGTGGAGGACTGGTCGTCCTCGGACCAGATGGAGAAGTCATGGTCTGACTCCTCCCCGGCCTCAATGGCGCGGCGGATGTTGGCCGCATGAGCTTCTTGTGGGCTCGGTGCTGGCATCGGTTCGGGGGAAGAGGATTCAAAGGAAAGTCCCGACGAGGCAGAGGAGGAAGAAGACATGGGGCGCAGAAGGGTTTTTTGGGGTGCCGATGGTTGGAACAGAGGAAGGAGATGAAGGAAGCTAATCAATCGGCGCAGTTAAATAACGAGAAGCCTGGTGAGGATTTAATGTATAAGTTCCCGAGGAGATGACGCCGGGTTATCGAATTTTGCGGAGAAGCCGAGAAGACAGGGCATAATGGTGGATACCGCAATGGCTCCGGCTCTGCCACGACATGACCCGACGAGAGCGTAATGATTTTGGAAATTCCATTTCCAAAACCAGGGGGGCATGTGTTATCACCAGGATTTAACCGCGATCAGGAGGTGGGCCGCGATCGAGGTGGGCTTGGAAGAGTATGTATGGAAAATCCTGGAGCGGCCTGACACGAAGGAATTGGGCTGAATTGCCCGTGTATCTTTATGGTAGATTGTATGTTAGATTAAAAGTTAGGGTTTGTCTCGTGTACGGTTTAGTGCACGCCCGCATTAGAAAGTCCCTTGGACTATAAATATGTACCTAGGGTTTATGGAATAAACAACAACTCACGTTCAACCCCAAAAACAAACCAATCTCGGCGCATCGCCAACTCCTTCGTCTCGAGGGTTCCTATCAGGTAAGCGACATGCTGCCTAGATCGCATCTTGCGATCTAGGCAGCACAAGCCCCACGTTGTTCATGCGTTGCTCGTACTGAAGCGCTTTTGATGGCGAGCAACGTAGTTATCATTAGATGTGTTAGGGTTAGCATTGTTCTTCGTTTAAGCATGCTTACGTAGTGCAACCCTTGCATATCTAGCCGTCCTCACGCCTATCTCAGGTGTGGGGCGGCACCCCGCTTGATCATTATTTAGTAGATCTGATCCGTTACGATTGCTCCTTGTTCTACAAGGATTAGTTTAATATCCGCAATAGTTTGGCCTTACAAAGGGGGGAGGATCCTGTGGCACGTAGGGTGGCGTTCGCAAGTCCTAAACGGGATGTTCCTAGGATCAACTTCATGTTGGTTTTCCGGCCTTGTTTAGGATCGGCTTACGAGCACCGTGCGTGGCCATCCGGCCCAACCTCGGAGTAGGATGATCCGGTTATGTGGTGAAAACCCTAAATCGTCGTAGATCTCATTAGCTTCATCTTGATCAAGCAGGACCACCAAGTATTCGTACACCCCGTACGGATCATGGGTGGATCGGCTCTTTGAGCCGATTCACGAGGATAACCCGAGAGCCGATCGAGGCTCGTATTTAACGTTTACATGTATGCCCTGCAGGAAACTAAGCGAGGCAATCTCATCACCTTCCCGACCAGGTATAGGTCAGGTGGCACGCCCTTGCACTTCGCAACGCCGCGTGTGACCGAAGAGCATTGCGGGCCGTCGCTCGGAGGGGTCTCAGCCAGCCGCAGCTCTAGGCTCCCCCCGGCTCTACAGTGTTGACAAGGCCGCTGCCCGCCGGTGGGTTTTGGCAGTCAACAGAAGGTGAATCCGGAAGAAGTTGATGTCATAGTCTGGGAGATCATAGCCAATGCCCCTAGCAAAGTCCTGCCATGAGGCCTCCATCACATACTCCTTGGTCATCCACTTTAGCGAGCGGTAGCCACCTTCATCCTCGAGAAACACCACAGTGGCATAGAATTGACATATCACCTCTTTGGAGTAGTTGTGGGAGAATGTCATCAAAGGTATAAGCCCTTGTTCTTCACATATCTCAAGAGCCTCCCCAAAGTATTCGAGCTTAGATTGGAGCTTTTCCATGCTAATGGAGTATTGGGGGTAACAATTGAATTCCTTAGCCCCATAGGCTTCATTGTAAATCCTCTCTTGGTCGGCATGGTAGAAGAAAGGATTGGGGCATTGACGAGCGTTCCTTGGCACCAAATACGGATTGGCTCCTCGTACTTGCAAGAATTGGGCTTTCTTGAGATCGGTCATAGACTTTCGAGGACCCGCTGCTGCATCCTTTTGGCGCTTGGTGGTCCTTGTTTGTACAATCTCTTCTTGCTCTTCTTCCTCTCGATGACGACGAGGAGGAGGCTTGACCTTGCCGCCACCACGGGGCCTGGATGAACCTGTGAACAACATAGGTTTGGGAGGGAATAGGGGATAAGTGCACAAGCCATGGAGTTATAGATCAAAGAGGACACTAGCAAGCAACAGAGATGAAGCTAGTCATAGCGGTAGTACCGCAACAAGGTCCGGTAATACCGCTTGGACCGGTAGTACCGCTTGAGAACAGGCGGTACTACCGCTCAAGCTCAGCACATCTGGATCTAGGTTGCAGTTCATGGCAGTGAAGTTCATAGTCTCATACAATGTTGCTAGCTAGTATCCCCATACATGAAGAGCTTCCAAGAGAGTTTCTCCACCAAAAACCCCAATCAAACCCTAACCTATGCATCTAGGGAGTTCAACACACCCTAGAGAGAGAGATTAGAGCCCATACCGGAGGACATGGTGGAGAAGAGGGTGGGTAAGCCTCTCCACGGAGGAGATTTGGCCGGGGATGGCTGGAGGAGGAGATCGGGGCCGGTCTCCTCGGGGTCTTGGAGCTTGGGGACGCCTTTGACTCGTGTTGGGTGGGGGAAAGTGGTGATTTGGGGAAGAACCCATCCCACCCGGTACCTTAAGTCAAGGGCGCAAGCGGTAGTACCGCTCATATGAGCGGTAGTACCGCTTACCGGTACTTGCCCGGTACCTCGGGCGGTAGTACCGCTCTGGGGCAAACTCTTGACAGTCGTCAGGTTACTACACCGAAGCGGTAGTACCGGCCTGAGGACCAGTAGTACCGGCCTCCAAAGCTCAAAAACACTCAGATTTTGGTGTAGACTTGTGCTTTTAGACTGAATTGGCTCAAGAGGTAGGTATTGGCTTAGGATTAGATGTCGGAACTGTTAAGGTACTACTCAACCAAGCTTGCAAGAATCAAAGCATGAAAATCCAAGCTTGGGAATCTCCCACAAAGAACGTGGAGAAAAGAAAAACTAAAAGCAAAAAGGGAAAAAGAAAACCAAAAGAAAAAACAAAGAAAACAAGAAGAATCAAAAAAGAAAAGCTCCTCAAAGAGGAGGTTGATGGTCGAGGCTACCGTGTGAGAGTATAGTGGTGTGAGGTCGCCTAGATGTATCTAGGGCTCACGGCCACGACTCAACATGAAGCTCATTAGTCACTTAGTTGACAAATAGAGAATGTTTTGGGTTTCTTTATGCATTATGGGGGGAGGGATAGCTCAATAAGTTTAAACCGCAGTCCCCCTAAGTTCATGCGTGCTTTCCATCTAGACATATATCACAAAAGTGGTATGTGAATACCCAATCTCGACGCAATGTCCGGATGAAACGCACAAAGGGAGAGAAGCAAACCTTATCGTTGACCGGTAGAGCATGAGGCCATTTCCTTGTCGGCCTCATCAAGGGAGTGTTGACACTTAGGTACTTTGGGGTTCCTATACCATTGGCCCCTTACATATCTTGCTCTTGAGTATGTCATGACGTACTTTGTTTGAGTTATGAAGGAGCCTTGATGATTTTTCATACCGGCGAGAATGGACCATAGGATAGATTCTTGTGAGGTCCCTTGATCTTCATTATGGTTTAGGTCCCCGCCTTGACCCTCATTGTTGTTGATGCCAAACTTGGTTGTGGAAGAGGTTGACTCTCACTTGGTTGTTCAATGGAAGAAGCTTGACCTTGTGGTGTAGATGGCTCCACATAGGTGGAACTTCGTCCTCCCTCGGCACTCGTAGAAGATAGCTTTTGAGGTTGGGAAGTGCCAACACCCATCCTTCCTACGGTGACCGGGGGAATTGCATCTCCTTTCTCACAAGAAGCACTTCGCCCCCTCCAAAGAACTGTCATCTTCATCAAAAGTCCCATCACACAATTCCACAAACCACACAATAGACTCATACTCCATCATCATGTTTGAGTGTCTTCAACAAAGGTTTGGCTTTCTCTTCCGGCAACCCCATGATGTTAGGGAAAGAATATGGCTAGGAGTATATGTTGGATTCCTTCTTTGCCAATGAAGAGATCCAAGATATTGAACTTGAACTCCATTCCATTGTTGCTCCTTATTGTGAGGATCATGGTGTATAACTTGCATTGAACTTGTTTGACAAACTTCATCATGGTCTGTTGAGACTCACTCTTGATCTTGTGATGGATATGGTTGTCTTGGCCTTGTGAGGAGTCCCATAAATTTTCATTCAACGCAATCCCTACAAAACACGATCTCTACACAAGGAAGCATTTTCTATTAGTCCGAGACCGTGCCCTCTCGGAGAGACTAGCTCCATAAGAGAACCACCACATGTTCATTGTAAAAGGTACAAAGACCCAAGCGTGTGAAACGATGAATGTAGATAATTGTAAATAAGGGTCTTGACAAGGTAGGACGTTATCACCACCTTTTCAAGGCCCAATACCTTTAAGCTTGCTTGTGTTGTCTTCATGAGAAATGGTAGAGAGAGATGACTTGATGACGACAACAAATTCCTTGCTTCCGGTCATAAGACTTGTGGCTTCAACAACAACCACCCAATAAGCATCACCGAAAGCAAGGCCCTTCATGGATCAAGACTTGGAAATAGGAACCCATTTTTTAATGGGTCCTATCATGACGTTCCTCTTTATCTTGATCCTTCTTCCTCTCTTCTTCTTCTTTGGCTTGATAGCCACTTCTCCTTCATTGCATGAGCCCTCATGGGATTCAACTCTAGCTTCAATGACTCCTTCCAAGAATTGGGCTTGGATTTGGAGACTTTCAATTTTGGATTTCAAGCGGTTGATTTCATCTTCATGATCCAGGTGAGGGTGAGTGATGTCAAATATTTGAACCTCTTTCTCCTTATTCACCCGGAATTGTTCCAATAATGCTTATTCAAGAAGAGAATTCCTTTTCAAGAGCAAACTCTTGTGTCCTTCTAAGGTGGCAATCTCGTCTTCATGGTTGCAACAAATGTGGTCCTTGCTTGCGAGTTGGTACTCTTTCAGTGCTTCATCTTGCATGGACTTGATCACCATAAGGTTGGATTTGCTCCTCTTTAGAGAGGCAATTTCATCCTCATGGTTACAACAATTAACCTTTTCCTTGCTCAAGCGAACCCACTCCATCAAGGACTCATTTTGCATATCATTCACTTCCTTGAGCTTGGCTTTGTGTATCTTTAGAGTGGCAATCTCCTCTTCATGATCACAACATGGCACCTTCTCTTTACTCAAGCGATAGTACTCATCCAAGGCTTCCTCTTGGGTAGAAATGACTTCCAAGAATCTTGCATTATGTCTTCTCAAAAAACAAACTTCATCAAGGAGCTTATCACAACATGAATTGGGACCTTCATTTTCTTTCTTCTTGTACACTTCTTCTTGAGGATGCCTCCTCATCTCGGATAGGAGCTCACACTTTCTTTCCAAGGATTTGAAGTCCTTTGTGAGAGTTGCAACATCCTCAAGCAACCATTCATGGCTTTCTTCAAGATAACACTTCTTCGCCTTGAGCTCATCCACCCAACCAAGAGCATAATCTCGGTCCTTGATAAGTTGGGAGATGAGGGAATTGTTGGTGTCTTCAAGAATAATAGCACTAGCTTCAAGAGACATGCGCATGCACACTTCTTCCTCATGAGCTTGAGTGAGAGAGATAAGCTCTAATTCCGCCTCCTTGTCAAGTCTCTCCTTTTCCACCATACGGTCTTGATCCCCTAGCATGTTAGTGAGAGGAGCATCCAAATCCACAATAGATATAGCATTTGAAGAAGGTGTAGGTTTGGAAAGGGGTTCTACCTCCAACAATACCTTTGCCACTAGGCAACGAGAGTTGTTGGTGATGAGGTTCTCATTTGGAGAGTCAAAAAGAGATATGGAGGGAGTGGAAATGGAGATGGCGGCCACTCCCTCTTCCTTCTTGTTCAACCTTTTGTCTTCACGCTCATCACCTTCATCGGAGTAGTACTCCTCACGAATAATGAAGGCCCTAGGCTTCTTGGTGGAGGAGACCTTGGTTTCATCGGAGTTGGAGGAGAACTTGGAGAAACCTTTGGAGAGGGATTTGAACTTGCTCTTTCGAACAAGCCTTCCACCATTGTCTTCCCTTCTCTCGAAGATACAATCCGCAACAAAATGACTTTTGTCGCCGCAATTGTAGCATGATCTCCCCTTTTGATCCTCCCTTGGGCTCTTGGAGGAGTGTCTTGTAGAATCATGAGGTATGTATCTCCTAGACCTTGAGCTTCGTGTCTTGTTTCCACTCCAAAAACTCTTGGTGGCAAGAGCCATGTGTTCATGATAGTTGGCCTTGAGATCATCCGGACCCCACTCAATGGGATCCTCATCGCTCTCACTAGCTTCATGCTCCTTCATCTTCAATGCAAGGTTGGGCTTGCGGGTGTTGTGAGCGCGAGCAACAAGATCTTCCGCATTCTTCTTGGAGATGTCCAAAGCGATAACTTCCCTAAGAACTTCATCGGATGTCATAGCGCGGAAGGAGGAATTTTGGCGGATGGCCGTCAACTTTACTTCCTCATAAGGAAAGAGAGCATTGTATAACTTTCTCTTGATCCAAGTGTCATCCACAAACGTTGCTCCAAGATCTTGCATTTGTACGGCGAGAGCGATAAGGCGCCGGTACTTCTCTTCGGGCGATTCTCCTTCTTTCATGACGAAGTTGTCGGCCATGTTGTTCACTTCATCGAACCGAGAGCTTTGAATGCTCTCATTTCCGAGGAAGAGCTTGTCGAGTTTATTCCATGCTTCCTTGGCGGTCTTGAGCGAGCGGATATGAGCACAATTCTTTGGCGTGACGGCCATGTGGATCATGTTGATGGCGGTGGCGTTCAGTTGGTCATCCACCACCTCTCTTCTTGTCAAGTTCTTTGGGTCTCTTGGTGAATAACCCTCCTCGATGATGCGCCAAAGCTCGGTAGAAGCACTGCGCACATGAGAACGCATTAAGAATTGCCAATTTTCAAAGCTATTAGATTCAAGTAGCGGTGGTGAACCATGAGTCAAGATATGAGGCATAGGTATTGGGACATTCACGGTGTAATCACTTGGTGGTGGCACCGCATGATTACTTCCTAATTGTCCCGCAACCGGAGGTTCACCCTTCCCTTGTGATGAAGTGCCAACATCCTCAAGTTCCCCTTCTCGAGGTGGTTTTGTCGATTGCGCGACAAAACCAACAAGAGGAAGGGTGTTGAATTGTTGTGGAGGAACATCGACACTTCCCTTAGGATCTATGATGGGGTTTGGTTTTGGAGCAATCAACTCCATCATCATAGCCTTCATTTGAGATACAATGGATGACTCCAATTTCTGAGGTCATCCAAAGTAGCAGGAGTGTTATCGGCAATTGATGGTGGAGGTGATTGCTCACTGGGAAGGGATCCATTCACAACTGTCCCTTGTTCGGCCATTTCTTAGGCGGTAAAGCCCGAGCAAGAAAACCTTGCTCTGATACCAATTGAATGGATCGTAGCGAACAAGAGGGGGGGTGAATGGACGCTACGCAAAGCTTTAGCCTTTTTCAATTTTTAGTGCAACGGAAGTAAAGGTGATAGCTTTGATGCTCAAGATGATCCTAGTATGATCCTAGACAAGTGCAACAAGTAAAAGAACCAAGCATGATAGTAAGAGTAAGGAGCGGGACAACCGGAGGGTGCAGAGACGAGGCGAGGTTTGTTTCCCGCAGTTCCTCCCACATAAGGGAGTACGTCTGCGTTGAGGAGGTGCTAGCCTCACACAAGAGGCTAGGCGGCCACACCACGAAGGAAGGCCTCACCTTCTTCCTCGAGAGAGCTCCACAAAGGGGCTCCCCCTTCTCCACTAAGGCACCGGTCGAGGCGGTGGTTCCTTCACAAGGTTGGGGCGAGCTCCACAACACTAGGAGGCTTCCAACAACCTATGGGGCTAGCACAACACCAAGCTAGCCTCCATAGGTGCACTTCTTCCAAGATCCCACCATAGGAACCCTAACAACAAGATCCACTAAGGACTAGCACGAATCGGTGAAAACTCTCTTGGTAGATCGATAGATGGGGGTCTCCTTCATCACTCCTCAAAGTATGAGCAAGATTCATTGGGTAGGTAGGGAGATCCACTCAGTTTGACCTCAGCAACAATGGAGGAGAGAGAGAGAAGAGCTAAAAACGAGCTGGGGAAGAAGGGGCCTTTTTATAGGTCTCCTCAAATACAACCGTTATGTGCAGTTTCTGCCTAAGCGGTACTACCGCTTTGGTAAGCGGTACTACCGCTCTGGAGTCGAAATCCTCACAGAACTTATCCACGTGGACACATAGCGTTACTACCGCTTGCGGTACCACTCGAGGTACCGCAATGGCCACCAGGGCTTACTGGATCCCAAGCGGTACCGAAGCGGTACCACAGCGGTACTGCCGTAACTTATGTTACGGTATTTAAGCGGTACCGAGGCGGTACTACCACTCTCAAGCGGTACTACCGCTCAAGGTACCGCAAAGGTACCGTAACTTGTTCTGTGGGACGTTTTAGTGTAAAACCTCTAGAGCGGTACTGCAGAGCGGCACCAGTAGGGTAGCGGTACTACCTCTCCTGGTACCGGTAGTACCACTTTGGCTGAAACTACTTTTTCCTCTTTTCCTCTCCAACCATGTCACCTCGCGACACACACGCAAAACCAGAAAACCTAAGAGCTACGCTTCAGTCCTCTGATCATAAGGTGTTCAGCGAGGGCACCGTACGCTTGCAAATCTATCAAAAATAATCTTTGTGCACGGTTAAATTCATTCAAGTGTTGTCATCAAACACACAAAACACGGGATATGGATCTTGTTCTTTCAACTATTCTCCACCACAATCATATAATGTGCCAGAAAATTTATAGATCACAAAGATGTAAACCATTTAATTGAAAATGGAAGGACATAAACAGAAACCAAATAATACAATAATGTGCATAAATGCACATGCATGTGTGGGAAAAATTAACGAGGACTTCTTCAACACAAACATACCTTATCCAATCATATTAAGAAGTCTTATGATGGTTCTACCAACACCTCAATCAGCATACAGGTTGGCTCAAGCTCGACTAACGACCTTGAAAGTTGTCTGAAACTGTATTCGCCAAAGGCTGTACGAGCTAATAGGTATCGTAACTATTTATCTTTTTAAATCGCCGAAGTATGTGCCTGCTCTTAGAATAGGACATGTCGCACTTTTCTTGAATTCGAATCGGGCCTCCAGCCTTTACCGAATTATTTTTCGCATAGATACATTTCTAAATATTAAACATTTTTCGAGTTCGTATGCAAAAGTTTTTTCCATCGTACCAATTTTTTTGCAAAACAAGGGAATATTCATGTTTGTTATTTTCCATAATAATTAGATCACCAAACCTACCTACATCTAAAAGGATTTGTAATTAGGAATTTTCTATCATTTTTTGTATTTTCAAAATCTAAAAAAGGCAATCCACGAGAGGGGGAGCAAAAAAAACCTAGAAAGTCTTTAGTCCCGGTTGAAGACCTTTAGTTACGGTTCGGGACACCAACCGGAAATAAAGAGGCTCGCCCCGGCCGCAGCCTTCCCCAATCTCTTTAGTCTCGGTTGGTATCTCCATCCTGCAATGGCATGTACACAATATCACCAATTTTTAGCTGATTTTCTTTCTTAACATGATTAGCTCTACATTGCACCGAGTGAATAGTATTTCCTTGGCACGAAGGTGAAGGTTGCACTACAAATTTATTGTCTCGATATTCTAAGAAATAACATGTTCAGAAATAACCAAATTCGAAGCTAAATCCATGGAGATGCCGATTTCATATAATTTAATGTCGGGATCACCAACCATAGTAGTGCGAAATGCATTATCTGACCCTTTGCGGAGAATGGTAGCCTTCATCCATTTCATTCCATACATGCCTTTTGATAATTCCTTATCTGTATTTTTAGAGTGTAACCGCAAAAGATAGAAATATGCTAAAAACAGTAAAACATAAGCGGTAACTGCAATTGCTACATCAAACTATCTAGGCCCTTCTAAAGTGTAACTTGAATACTCATCCTTCTTGTTCCAAACAAAATTGATGCTCATCTTCCAACATTGATTGGACTAAATCTAAGTAGCGACAAGGAAGGAGATAAACAATATTTTGTCACATGTATCCCAGAACGCGTTATATTCAGGAACGAAGGGAGTATTATAGAGCGCTGCATATTAAGGTGGAAAGTTGAATAAGATACTCAGTAACTAGTGCCTACACTATACTCCACTACAATCATGTAATGTGCGGGAAAAAGTGATATATCACTAGATGAAAACCATGTAAATGAGAAGGGATGGCCATAAACGGAAACCAAATAATACAATAATGTGCATAAGTACATACGCGTGCGTGGGAAAAAAGAACGAGTACTTCCTCAAAATAAACGTACCTTATCAAATCATATTAAGAAGTCTTATGATGGTTCTACCAAAACCTTAGCGTATAATTTGGCTCAAACTCGATTAGCTACCTTGAACTTTGGCCCAAACTGTATTCGCCGAAGGCTCTACGAGGTAATAGGTATCGTAACTATTTAACTTTTTAAGTTGCCGACGTATGTGCCTGCTCTTAGAACATGAGCAGGTTACACTTTTCTTGCATTCGACTCGGGCCGCCACCCTTTACCGAAACATTTTTCTCGTAGATATATTTACATATATTAAAAAAATATAGTTTGTATGCACAAGTTATTGCCATCTTACGAAAAAATACATTTTTTTGCAAAATAAGTTAAAAATCATGTTTGTAATTTTTCACAATAACTAGATCACCTAACCTACCTACATCTAAAAGGATTTTTAATTTTGGATTTTACATCATTTTCTTTTGTATTTTACAAAAGATGCTCGCACCGGTAGTAGTCTACGCAAACCCTTTAGTCCCGGTTGGTTTTTCCATCCTGCAATGGCCTATACACAGTGTCACCAATTTGTAGCTGATTTGATTTCTTAACATAAATTAGCTCTTCATTGGACCAAGTGAATAGTATTTACTTGGCACGAAGGTGAAGCTTGGAGATGCCGATTTAATGTAATCTAATGTTAGGATCACTAACCATAGTAGTGTGAAATGCATTATCTGACTGTTTGATGAGAACGACATCCTTCATCCATTTCATTTCATGCATGCTTATTGATGATTCCTTATCTGTATTTTTAGAGTGTAACTACAAAAAAACAGAATTATGCTAAAAACAATAAATATAAGTGGTAACTACAATTGCCATGTCAAACTATGTAGTCCCTTCTAAAGTGTAACTTGAATACTCATCCTTCTTGTTCCCAAAAAATTGATGCTCCTCCTCCACAACTGATTGGATTAAATCTAAGGATCGACTATGAAGGAGAAAAACAATATTTTATCACATGTATTTAGTAAGTATCTGTCTTTTCATAAATATATCCCAGAATGCCTTATATTTAGGAACGGGAGGAGTATTATAGAGCGCTGCGTATCAAGATGGAAAGTTGAATAAGATATTCTCCACTACAATCATGTAATATGCCGAAAAATGTATATATGGAAAATATATAAAACATGTAAATGAAATGGGATGGACATAAACTGAAACGAAAGAATACAATAATGTGCATAACTACATATGCATGTGTTGAAACAAAATAACAAGGACTTCTTCAAAACAAACATACCTTATCCAATGATACTAAGAATTCTTATGATGGTTCTACCAACACCTCGATTAGCATATAGTTTGGCTGAAGCTCAAGTAGCGACCTTGAACCATGGCCCAAACTGTTTTCTCCAAAGGCTCTACAAGCTAATAGGTACCGTAAATATTTAACTTTTTAAATTGCTGATGTATGTCTTTTCTCTTAGAACATGAGCATGCCGCACTTTTCTTGCATTCGACTTGGGTGCAGAAACATTTTTTTTCTTAGATGGATTTTCATATATGAAACATTGTTTCTAGTTCCTATGCAAAAGTTATTGCCATCTTGCCAAAAGAAAACAAATTTTTTTGTAGCATAAGTCAAAATTCAAGTTTGTTATTTTTAATAATAACTAGATCACCTAAACTACCTACATCTGAAAAGGATTTTTAATTTTTAATTCTCTACCATTTTATTTTGTATTTTACATAGCTTAAAAAGGAGGATCCACGGGGTGGGGGGGGGGGGTGTGGACCAAACAAAACCTAAAAAGTCTTTAGTCATGGTTGATGTCTCCAACTAGGACTAAAGGTACACCTTTAATCCCGGTTGGGGACACCAGCAAGTACTAAAGACGTCCGCATAGGCCGCAGCCTGCCACAACCCCTTTAGTCCCAGTTGGTATCTTCATCCTGCAATGGCCTTTACACAATGTCACCAATTTATAGCTTATTTGCTTTCTTAACATGAATTAGCTCTTCCTTGCGCTGAGTGAATAGTATTTCCTTGGAACGAAGGTGAAGATTGCACTTCAAATTTATGCTCTCGATATTATAAGAATTAACATGTTTAGAAACAACCAAGTTCGAAGCTAAATTCATGGAGATGCCGATTTCATCTAATCTAATCTTGGGATCACCAACCATATTTGCTGAGAATGGGATCCTTCATCTGTTTCATTCTATACATGCCTTTTTATGATTCCTTATATGTATTTTTAGAGTGTAACTGAAAAAGACACAAATATGTTAAAAACAATAAAACATAAGTGGTAACTGTAATTGCCACGTCAAACTATCTAGTCTCTTCTAAAGTGTAACTTGAATACTCATCCTTCTTCTTCCAACCAAAATTGATGCTCAGCCTCCAACATTGATTGGATTAAATCTAAGCAACGACTAGGAAGGAGATAAACAATATTTTTTCACATGTATTTAATCAGTATATGTATTTTTATAAATATATCCCAAAACTCCTTATAACTAGGAATAGAGGAAGTATGGGAGTATTATAGAGGGCTTCGTATCGAGGTGGAAAGTCGAACAAGATATTCAGTAAATAGTGCCTACACTATTCTCCACTACAATCAGGTTATGTGCCAAAAAAAATTATATATCACAAAGATGGAAATGAAATAGGATGGATATAAACGAAAACAAAAGAATACAATAATGTGCATACCTATAGATGCATGTGTGGAACTAAAAAAATAGGTCTTTTTCATAACAAACATACCTTATCCAATCGTATGAAGAAGTCTTATGATGGTTCTAGCGATACCTCAGCCTATAGTTTGGCTCAAGCTCGATTAGCAACCTTTACCCTTGGCCCAAATTGTATTCGTCCAAGGCTCTACGAGCTAATAGGTACCGCAACTATTAAAAAAAATTAATTTCCGATGTATGTGCCTGGTCTTAGAACAGGAGCGGGTCGCTCTTTTCTTTGCATTTGACTCGGGCCTCCAGCCTTTACCAAAACATTTTTCACGTAGCTATATTTTCATATATTAAACTTTTATTTCTAGTTCGTATATAAAAGGTAAAATAAGTCAAAATTCATGTTTATTATTTTTCATAATAACTAGATCACCTAACCTACTTACATCTAAATGGATTTTTAATTTTCTATCATTTTCTTTTATATTTTATAAAGATAAAAAAGGCGATCCAAGGGGGTGTGTGGAGCAAAAAAAACTAGAAAGTATTTAGTCTTGATTAGTGTCTTCAACCGGGACTAAAAAGGCTCGCACCGGCCGCAGCCTGCTGCAAGCCCTTTAGTTCCGGTTGGTATCTCCATCCTGCAATGTAATGTACACAATATCACCGATTTGTAGCTGATTTGCTTTCTTACATGAATTAGCTCTTCATTGGGCCAAGTGAATTTTATTTCCTTGGCACGAAGGTGAAGGTTGCACTTCAATTTTATGCTCTCGATATTTTAAGAATTAACATGTTTAGAAACAACCAAGTTCGTAGCTAAATCCATGGAGATGCCGATTTCATGTAATCTAATCTTGGGATCACCAACCATAGTAGAGCGAAAAAATTATGTCACCGTTTGCTGAGAACGACATCCGTCATCCATTTCATTCCATACATGCATGTTGACGATTCCTTATATGTCCTTTTAGAGTATAACTTCAAAAGACATAAATATGCTAAAAAAACATAAGCGGTAACTGCAATTGCCACGTCAAACTATCGAGTCCCTTCTAAAGTGTAACTTGAATACTCATCCCTCTTCTTCCAAACAAAATTAATGCTCATCCTCCAACATTGATTGGTTTAAGTCTAAGCAGCGAACTAGGAACGAGATAAACAATATTTTTCACATGTCTTTAATACGTATATGTCTTTTCATAAATATATCACAAAATGCCTTGTATTTAGGAATGGAGGGAGTATTATAGAGTGCTTTGTATCAAGGTGGAAAGTTGAACAAGATATTTAGTAACTAGTGCCTACACTATTCTCCACTACAACAATGTAATGTGCCGGGAAAATTTATATATCACAAAGATGGAAACCATGTAAATGAAATGGGATGGACATAATTGGAAACCAAAGAATACAATAATATGCATAACTACAGATAAATGTGTGGCACTAATATAACGAAGAGCTTTTCAAAACAAGCATACCTTATCCAATCATATTAAGAAGTCTTATGACAATTCTACCAACACCTCAGCTTATTATAGTTTGGCTCAAGCTCGACTAGCAACCTTGAACTTTGACCCAAACTGTATTTTTTTCAAGGCTCTACGAGCTAATAGGTACCGTAACTATTTAACTTTTGAAATTGCCGATGTATGTGCCTGCCCTTAGAACAGGAGCAGGCCGCTCTTTCCTTGCATTCGACTCAGGCCTCCAACCTTTACCAAAACATTTTTCACGTTGATAGATTTTCATATATTAAATTTTTATTTCTAGTTCGTATACAAAAGTTATTGCCATCTTACCGTTTTTTTTCTAAATAAGTCAAAATTCATGTTTGTTATTTTTCATAATAACTAGATCACCTAACCTACCTACATCAAAAAGGGATTTTCATTTTAGATTTTGTATCATTTTCTTTTGTATTTTGAAAAGCTAAAAAAGGTCATCCAAGGGGGTGTCACCAACCGAGACTAAAGAAGCTCAGACCGGCCGCGGCCTGCCACAAGCCCTTTAGTCCCGGTTGGTATTTCATCTTGCAATGGAATGTACGCAATGTCACCAATTTATAGCTGAATTGTTTTTTTTAACTTGAATTAGTTCTTCATTGGGCCGAGTGAATATTATTTTCATAACACGAAGGTGAAGGTTGCACTTCAAATTTATGCTCTCGATACTATAAGAATTAACATGTTCAGAAACAACCAAGTTCAAAGCTAAATCCTTGGAGATGCCGATTTCATGTAATCTAATCTTAGGATCACCAACCATGGTAATGCGAAAAGCATTATCTGACCATTTGCTGAGGACGACATGCTTCACCAATTTCACTCCATACATGCTTTTTGATGATTCCTTATCTATCTTTTTAGACTGGATTATGCTAAAAACAATAAAACATAAGCGGTACGTGCAATTACCACGTCAAACTATCTAGTCCCTTCTAAAGTGTAACTTGAATACTCACCCTTCTTGTTCCAAAATAATTGATTCTCATTCCCCAGCATTGATTTTATGAAATCGAAGATGCGACTAGGAACGAGATAAACAATATTTTGTCGCATCTATTTAATTAGCATCTATCTTTTCATAAATATAACCGAAAATGCCTTATATTTGGGAACAGAGGGACTAGTATAAACCGCTTCGTATCAAGGTGGAAAGTCGATCAAGATATTCAACTAGTTCCTACACTATTCTCCACTACAATCTTGTAATGTGATGGAAATATTTATATATCACAAAGATGAAAACCATATAAATGAAATGGGATGAACATAAATGGAAAAAATACAATAACGTGCATAAATACGAATGCATGTGCGGGAACAAAATAACGAGGACTTTTTCAAAACAAAATTCCTTATCCAATCATATTAAGAAGTCTTATAATGGTTCTACGCACACCTCAGCCTATAGTTTGGCTCAAGCTCAACTAGCGACCTTGAACCTTGGCCCAAACTATATTCTCCTCTACGAGCTAATAGGTACTATAACTATTTCACTTTTTAAATTGACGATGTATGTTTATGGTCTTAGAACAGAGCATGTCTCTCTTTTGTCATAGTCGACTCGGGCCTCCAGCCTTTACCTAAACATTTTTCGCATAAATTGATTTTGATATATTAAAATATTTTTCTAGCTCGTATGCAAATATTATTGCCATCTTACCGAAAAATACATTTTTTGCAAAGTAAGTCAAAATTAATGTTTGTTATTTTTCATAATCACTTGCTAGCTTTACCTACCTACATCTAAAAGGATCTCTAATTTTGAATTTCCAACCATTTTCTTTTGTATCTACACAAAGCTAAAAAAGGCGATCCAAGGGAATTGTGTGGAGAAAAAATACGAGAAAGTATATAGTCCCAGTTTGTGTCTCCAAACGGGATTAAATAGGCTCGCATCGGCCGCAGCCTACCACAAGCCCTTTAGTCTCGGTTGGTATCTCGATCCTGCAATAGCTTGTACACAATGTCATCAATTTTTAGCTGATTTGCTTTCTTAACATGAATTAGCTCTTTATTGCACCGATTGAATAGTATTTCCTTGATACAAAAGTGAAGGTTGCACTTTAAATTATTCTCTCGATATTGTAAGAATTAACATGTTTAAAAACAACCAAGTTCGAAGCTAAATCCATGGAGATACCTGATAAGTTGTAAACGTATCTATAATTTTTGATGCTCCATGCTTGTTTTACACCAATTTCTATATGTTTTGTTTACACTTTGTGGCACTTTTATGCATTTTATGGAACTAACGTATTAACAAGATGTCATAGTGTCAGTTCTTGTTTTCTGCTGTTTTTCTATTTTAGAAAAATTGTACATAAAATATTCTCGGAATTGAACAAAACGAAAGCCGAAGTTCCTATTTTACTATCACGAAGACGGAGTCCAGAGGGGGGACGGAAAAGTGCCAGGAGGCGGCCACACCATGCCTAGGCGCGGGTCACGCCTAGGGGTGGTGTGGGCCCCTCGGGCGCCCACCAACCTCGCCCTTCCGCCTAAGGGTGGGCATTCGGTCATGATCGAAAATTCAGTTTTTGTATTTCGGTCTATTTCAAATTCAGTCAGAAAAAATGAAGACCGAAATATACTTGTTACTTTTACTACCTGACAAATTCGGGTACCCAATAATTCCGGTTCGGATTCGGTCATGACCGAACAGTGTGGCCGACGTAGTCAACGCAAAACTTAGACATTATTTAGTAAAAGGTTGGCAATATTTTAGATGTATTTTGGATGTTTTTTTCATTACATATATTATTATCAATTGGCACGAATAAATGTTCAACAATCTAAACAAAAATGTAACAATGGTAGAGAAGTTTATGAACATTCAAAAATATCACATCTCACGCATATCATAAAATCTAAAGATTGGGACAGTCTTACGTAAAATTCGGTCAGTTCGGTCTATTCGATTACTCAGAACAAAATAACCGAATTGACCAAACTTAATTCGGTCTATAAAAGTTTCTACCCTATATTTTATCGGCATTTCGGTCTCGGTCTTTTCAGGTTTGGTCTCGGTTTTTCGGTTTCGATCTTCGGTCATCATATTTTTGCCCACCGTAACTTTCGTCTATATATTCATCTGATCGGTAAAACCTAAATACCCGAGCCTCCATCCATGAAAAGTTCTGTCGCCGCCGCCATCATCGACCCTAGCTCGGGAGGGTTCCGAAGCTCTTCCTGGCACCCTACCGGAGAGGGAGATCTTCACCGGAGGCCTATACATCGCCATGCCCGCCTCTGAAGTGATGCGTGAGTAGTTCATCTCTGGACTACGGGTCCATAGAGTAGATATATGGTTGTCTTCTCCACTTTATGCTTCATGTTTAGATGTTGTGAGCTGCCTATCATGATCAAGATCATCTTTATGTAATGCTACATATTCTTTTTGCTGGGATACGATGAATATTGAATACTATGGTTGAGATAGATTATATACTTGTCATATGTTATTTGTGATCTTGCAGGCTCTCCATTGCTAGTAGATGCTCTGGCCAAGTATGTGCTTGTGACTCCAAGAGGGAGTATTTATGCTCGATAGTGGGTTCATGCCTCTAGTAATCTTGGAGAGTGACAATAACTTCTAAGGTTGTAGATGTGTTGTTGCTACTAAGGAGAAAAAACAATGCTTTATCCAAGGATAATTCTATTGGTTACTTTACACACTTTACTTAATACAATAATTTGTTGCTTACAACTTAATACTGAAAGGGGTGCGGATGCTAACCGGAAGGTGGATTATTGGTCATAGACACAGCTGGATTACGGTCTATGAATCTAGCTTGTTGTAATACCCAAATGAATCTCATAGTAATTATCTTGTCATGTATGGTCTTTATTCTATCAATTGCCCAGCTGTAACTTGTTCACCCAGCATGTTGTTTATGTTTATGGAGAGACACCGCTAGTGAACCGTGGACCCCGGTCCTTTCTTTTACCCTGCAAATACCCGTTCTTTTTATTGTCAACTCCCACGACACAAGCTCTTTTTCTGGCGTCCACACATTGTTCTCTTTATTTCAATGCAAACAAACATCTATTTCCATATTATACGTCTAATCCTTTGTTTTCAGCAAAACCGGTGAGATTGAAAATCTCACTGTAAGTTGGGGCAAAGTATTTTGGTTGTGTTAAAGGAGGTTCCACGTTATTGCTGACACCGGTAGTGCGCTCTGCCAAAGTCAGCTAGCAACACCTTCAGAAGTGATTTCTTTCTACTACTGGTCGATTAAACCTTGGTTTCTTACTGAGAGAAAATTTGCTTCCATGCTCATCATACCTTCCTCTTGGGGTTTCCCAACTGCATGTTGTGCACAACATCAATGCCGATTTCATGTAATCTAATCTTGGGATCACCAACCATAGTAGTGCAAAAACAATTATCTGACCGTTTGCTGAGAACGGCATACTTTATCCATTTCATTCCATATATGCATGTTGATGATTTCTTATCTATTTTATAGAGTGTAACTGCAAAAGATAGAAATATGCTAAAACAATAAAATATAAGCGGTAACTGCAACTGCCACGTCAAACTATCAAGTTCCTTCTGAAGTGTAACTTAAATACTCATATTTCTTGTTCCAAACAAAATTTATGCTCATCCTCCAACATTAATTGGATGAAATCAAAGCAGCGACTAGGAAGGAGATAAACAATATTTTTTCACATGTATTTAATCAGTATTTGTCTTTTCATAAATATATATCCTAAAGCTTACACTATCAAGGTGGAAAGTCGAACAAGATATTCATTAACTAGTGCTTACACTATTCTCCACTAATATCTTGTAATGTGCCTGAAAAACTTATAGATCACAAAGATGTAACCATGTAAATGAAAAGGGATGGACATAAATAGAAACCAAAGAATACAAGAATGTGCATAACTACATATGCATGTGTGGGAACAAAATAACAAGGACTTCTTCAAAACAAACATACCTTATCTAATTATATTAAGAAATCTTATGATGGTTCTACCAACACCTCAATCAGCGTATAGTTTGGCTCAAGCTCAACTAGCGACCATGAAACTTGTCCCAAACTATATTCGCCGAAGGCTCTACGAGCTAATAGGTATCGTAACTATTTAACTCTTTAAATTGCCGACTGATGTGCCTGCTCTTAGAACAGGAGCCTGTCACACTTTTCTTGCATTCGACTCGGGCGTCCAGCCTTTACCGAATTTTTTTTGTGTACATAAATTTTCATATATTAAACATATTTTTTGAGTTCGTATGCAAAAGTTATTGCCATCGTACCAATTTTTTTGCAAAATAAGTGAAAATTCATGATTGTTAATTTTCATAATAACTAAAACACCAAACCAACTAACATCTAAAAGGATTTAGTCTCGCTTGGTATCTCCATCCTGCAGTGGCCTATACACAATATCACCAATTTATAGCTGATTTTCTTTCTTAACATGAATTCGCTCTTCATTGCACCGAGTGAATAGTATTTCCTTGGAACGAAGGTGAAGATTGCACTTCAAATTTACGCTCTCGATATTGTAAGAATTAAAATGTTTAGAAACAACCAAGTTCGAAGCTAAATCCATGGAGATGTCGATTTCATGTAATCTAATCTTGGGATCACCAACTACATAGTAGTGTGAAATGCATTATCTAACTGTTCGATGAGAATGGCATCCTTCATCCAGTTTATTCCATACATGCATGTTGATGATTACTTGGGTGTAACGGAAAAGGATAGAAATATGCTAAAACAATAAAATATAAATAGTAACTACAATTACCACGTCAAACTACCTAGTTCCTTATAAAGTGTAACTTGAATAGTCATTCTTCTTGTTCTAAACAAAATTGATCTCGTCCTCCAATATTGATCGGATTAAATCTAAGCAACGACTAGGAAGGAGATAAACAATATTTTGTTACATGTATTTAATCAGTATCTGTCTTTTCATACATATATCCCAAAATGCCTTATTTAAGAACAAAGGAAGTATTATATAGCATTACATATTAAGGTGGAAAGTCGAACAAGATATTCAGTAACTAGTGCCTACAATATTCTCCATTACAATCATGTAATGTACCAGAAAAATGTATCATCAGAAACATGGAAAGCGTGTAAATGAAAACGTATGGATATAAACGGAAACCAAAGAATACAATAATGTGCATAACTACAGATGCATGTGTGAGAATAAAATAACCAAGACTTTTCAAAACAAATATACCTTATCCAATCATATTAAGAAGTATTATGATGGTTCTACCGACACCTCAACCTATAGTTTGGCTCAAGGTAGACAAGCGTCTTTGAATCTTGGCCCAAAGTGTATTCGCCGAAGGCTCAGCTAATAGGTGTCGAACTATTTAAATTTTTAAACTGCCGATATATGTGCATGCTCTTAGAACAGGAACAGCTCGCACTTTTCTTGCATTCGACTCGGGCCTCTAGCCTTTACCGAAACATTTTTGCGTAGTTAGATTTTCAAATATTAAACTTTTTTTAGAGTTCTTCTGAAAAAGTAATTGCCATCTTACCCATTTTTTTTGCAAAATAAGTCAAAGCTCATGTTTGTTATTGTTCATAAAATCTAGATCACCTATCCTATTTACATCTAAAAGGATTTTTTATATTGAATTTTCTATTATTTTATTTTATATTATACAAACCTAAAAAGGCGATCCGCCGAGAGTGGTGTGGAGCAAAAAAAAAACCTAAAAAGTCTTTAGTCATGGTTGGCTCACACCACGACTAGACGTAGACCTTTAGTCCCGGATGGGGACACATCCCGGGACTAAAGAGGCTCACACCTACCATAGTCTGTCGCAACCCCTTTAGTATTGGTTGGTTTGACCATCCTGCAATGGTCTGCCCACAATGTCACCAATTTGTAGCTGATTTGCTTTCTTAACATGAATTAGCTCTTCATTGGGCCGAGTGAATAGTATTTCCTTGACACAAAGGTGAAGGTTGCACTTCAAATTTATGGTCTTGATATTGTAAGAATTAACATATTTAGAAACAGCCAAGTTCGAAGCTAAATCCATGGAGATGCCGATTTCATGTAATCTATTGTCGGGATCACCAACCATAGTAGTGTGAAATGCATTATCTAACCCTTTGCGAATGGCATCCTTCATGGGAAATGCACTTTGGCTCATAGGAGCATATGCTCCCATTACGTGAATCCACATTTCAAAGTATTAAAAAATTCGAAACTAAATTTTTACATGGACATCTAGACATTTTATGTTGGTACACAAGTTTTCAAAATAACAAACATTTTTCTGTGGCTCCTGTAAAAAGGACAAATTTTAATGTTGTAACACGACTACGTACAGGATATTTTTTTGTCTTTTTTGTACACAACACACAAAATGTTATTTTTCCACGAAAACTTGTGAACGAACATATGATGTCACAATGTATAAGAAAAAATTTATGTCAGATTTTTTTTGACATTTCTAAAATTGTTTTTTATTATTTTCTATAATGGGTGCATATGCACGCGTGTGCCAAAATGCCACCTCCATCCTTCATCCATTTCAATCCATGGATGCCTTTTGATGATTCCTTATCTGTATCTTTAGAATGTAATTTCAAAATACATAAATATTCTAAAAATAATAAAACAAAAGAGGTAACTGCAATTGCCATGTCAAACTACATAGCCCCTTCTTCTAAAGTGTAGCTTGAATACTCATCCTTCTTGTTCTATATAAAAATGATTCTGATCCTCCAACATTGATTGGACTAAATCTAAGTAGCGACTAGGAAGGATATAAATAATATTTTTTCACATGTATTTAATAAGCATCTATCTTTTCATAAATATATCCCAAAACGCCATATATTCAAGGACAAAGGGAATAATATAGAGCGCTACATATGAAGGTGGAAAGTCAAACAAGATATTCAGTAACTAGTTCCTACACTATACTGCACTACAAACATGTAATGTGCCAGAAATATTTATATATGACAAAGATGAAAACCATGTAAATGAGAAGGGATGGCCATAAACCGAAACAAAAGAATTCAACAATGTGTGTAACTACATATGCATGTGTGCGAACAAAATAACAAGGACTACTTCAAAATAAACATACCTTATCCAATAATATTAAGAAGTATTATGATGGTTCTACCAAAACATTAGCGTATAGTTTGGCTCAAGTTCTACCAGCTACCTTGAACCTTGGCCCAAACTTTATTCGCCGAAGACTCTACGAGCTAATAGGTATTCTAAATATTTAACTTTATGAATTTACGATGTATGTGCCTGCTCTTCGAACAGTAGCAGGTTGCACTTTTCTTGCATTTGACTCGGGCCTCCAGCCTTTACCGAAACATTTTCGCGTAGATATATTTTCATATATTACACATTTTTTTAGAGTTCGTATGCAAAAGTTATTGCCATCTTATGAAATAATACATTTTTTTCAAAATAAGTGAAAATTCATGTTTGTTATTTTTCATAATAAATAGATCACCTAAACTAGCTACATCTGAAAGGATGTTTAACTTTGACTTTTCTATCATTTACTTTTGTATTTTACAAAAATAAAAAGGTGATCCATGGGAGGGGAGGGGTGGAGCAAACAAACCTGGAAATTTTTTAGTCCCGGTTGGGGACACCAACTAGAACAAAAGAGGCTCGCGCCGGCCATATTCTACACCAACCCCTTTAGTCTCGGTTAGTTTTTCCATCCTGCAATGGCATATACACAATGTTACCAATTTGTAGCTGATTTGCTTTCTTAACATAAATTAGCTCTTAATTGGGCCGAGTGAATAGTATTTTCTTGGCACGAAGGTGAAGGTTGCACTTCAAATTTTTGCTCTCGATATTGTAAGAATTAACATGTTCAGAAACAACCAAGTTCGAAGAAAAATCCTTGGAGATGCCAATTTCATGTAATCTAATATTGGGATCACTAACCATAGTAGTGCAAAATGCATTATCTAACTGTTTCCTGAGAACGGCATCCTTCATCCATTTCATTCCATACATGCTTATTGATGATTCTTTATCTATCTTTTTCAGAGTGTAACTTCAAAAATGGAAATATGCTAAAAACAATAAAATTTAAGCGGTAATTGCATTTTCCACGTCAAACTATATAGTCCCTTCTAATGTGTAACTTGAATACTCATCCTTCTTGTTCCAAACAAAATTGATGCTCATCCTCCAACACTGATTCGATTAAATCTAAGCATCGACTAGGAAGGAGATAAACAATATTTTGTAACATGTATTTAATAACTATCTATCTTTTCATAAACATATCCCAAAACACCTTATATTTAGTAACGGGAGGAGTATTATAGAGCACTACATATCAAGGTGGAAAGTCGAATTAGATATTCAGTAACTAGTGCCTAAACTACAATCATGTGTAATGTGCCGGAAAATTTATATACACAAAGATGAAAATAATGTAAATTAAAAGGGATGGACATAACGGAAACCAAAGAATACAGTGATGTGCATAACTACATATGCATGTGTGGTAACAAAATAATGATAAATTTTCTTGAAAATAAACATACCTAATCTAATCATATTAAGAAGTCTTATGATGGTTCTACAAAAACCTTAAAATATAGTTTGGCTCAATCTTGACTAGCGACCTTGAACCTTGCCCAAACTGTATGCGCTGAAGGCTATTTAACTTTTTTAAATTGTTGACATATGTGCCTGCTTTTAGAACAGGAAGAGGTTGAAATATTCTTACATTCGACTTGGGTCTCCAGCCTTTACCGAAACTTTTTTTCAAATATTCAACATTTTTTTCGAGTTCGTATGCAAAAGTTATTGCTATTTTCCAAAAAATACAAAAACAAATTTTTTCCATTATAACTAGATCACCTAACCTACCTACATCGAAAAAGATTCATAATTTTGAATTTTCTCTCATATTCTTTTGTATTTTACAAAGCTAAAAAAGTGATCCACGAGGGGGCGGGGGGGGGGGGGTGGAGACACTAACCGAGATGGCCTGCCACAACCCCTTAGTCCCGGTTGTTATCTCAATCCTGCAAGGGCGTGTACACAATGTCACCAATTTGTAGCTTATTGATGACCCACAAGTATAGGGGATCGCAACAGTCTTCGAGGGTAGTAAAACCCAATTTATTGATTCGACACAAGGGGAGACAAAGAATACTTGAAAGCCTTAACAGCGGAGTTGTCAATTCAACTGCTCCTAGAAACAGACTTGCTCGCAAGAGTTTATCAGTAGTAACAGTTTTATAGCAGTAGCAGTAGTAAAATAACAGCAGCAGAGTAACAAAGACAGCAGTAGTGATTTTAGTAAACAGCAGGATTAAAATATCGTAGGCACGGGGACGGATGACGGGCGTTGCATGGATGAGAGAAACTCATGTAACAATCATAGCGGGGCATTTGCGGATAATAATAAAACGGTGTCCAAGTACTAATCAATCAATAGGCATGTGTTCCAATTATAGTCGTACGTGCTCGCAATGAGAAACTTGCACAACATCTTTTGTCCTACCAGCCGGTGGCAGCCGGGCCTCTAGGGAAACTATCTGGATATTAAGGTACTCCTTTTAATAGAGTACCGGAGCAAAGCATTAACACTCCGTGAACACATGTGAGCCTCACATCGCTACCATTCCCTCCGGTTGTCCCGATTTCTGTCACTTCGGGGCCATTGGTGCCGGACAGCGACATGTGTATACAACTTGCAGGTAAGACCATAAACAATGAATATCATGATGAAACAATAACATGTTCAGATCTGAGATCATGGCACTCGGGCCCTAGTGACAAGCATTAAGCATAACAAGTTGCAAATCAAAGTACCAATTACGGACACTAGGCACTATGCCCTAACAATCTTATGCTATTACATGACCAATCTCATCCAATCCCTACCATCCCCTTCGGCCTACAGCGGGGGAATTACTCACACATGGATGGGGGAAACATGGCTGGTTGATGTAGAGGCGTTGGCGGTGATGGCGGCGATGATCTCCTCCAATTCCCCGTCCCGACGGAGTGCCAGAACGGAAACTTCTGGCTCCCGAGACGGAGTTTCGCGATGTGGTGGCGTTCTGGAGGGTTTCTGGCGACTTCGACTTCTCCCCGTGCGTTTTTAGGTCGAGGCCAATAAGTAGCCCAAAGTAGGGCGTCGGAGGCCGGCCGAGGGGGCCACACCATAGGGCCGCGCGGGCCCCCCCTAGGCCGCGCCGCCTTATGGTGTGGGGCCCTCGGGCCTCCACTTGATTTGTCCTTCTGGCTCCGTCAGTATTCTGTGAAAATAGGGCCTTCCGTCAAAATCCCGAGGTTTTTCCTGAAAGTTGGATTTCTGCACAAAAACAAGACACCAGAACAGTTCTGCTGAAAACAGCGTTAGTCCGTGTTAGTTGCATCCAAAATACACAAATTAGAGGCAAAACAATAGCAAAAGTGTTCGGGAAAGTAGATACGTTTTGGACGTATCACTTATTCACTTTTTTTTACATAAATTAGCTCTTCATTGCTACGAGTGAATAGTATTTTCTTGGCACGAAGGTGAAGGTTGCACTTAAAATTTATGCTCTCGTTATTGTAAGAATAAACATGTTCAAAAACTACCAAGTTTGAAGCTAAATCCTTGGAGATGTCGATTTCATGTAATCTAATGTTGGGATCACCAATCATAGTAGTGTGAAATACATTATATGTCCGAGAACGGCATCCTTCATCCATTTCATTCCATACATGCCTATTGATAATTCTTTATTCTGTCTTTTTAGAGTGTAACTTCAAAGAAAGAAATATGCTAAAAAAATAAAACATAAGCGGTACCTAAAACAAACTATCTAGTCCCTTCTAAAGTGTAACTTGAATACTCATTCTTCTTGTTCCAAACAAAATTGATGCTCATCCTCCAAAATTGAAGGAGGTAAACAATATTTTGTCAGATGTATTTAATTAGTACATCTCTTTCCATAGATATGTATCCCAAGATGCCTTATATTTACGAATGGAGGTATTATTATAGAGTGTTGCATATCAAGGTGGAAAGTCAAACAATATATTCAGTACCTGGTCCTTACAATATTCTCCACTACAATCATGTAATGCGCTGGAAAAATTATAGATCACAAAGGTGTAAACCATGTCAATAAAATGGGATGGACATTAACGGAAACCAAACAATATAATAATATGCATAACTACGTATGCATGTGTGGGAACAAAAGAACCAGGATTTCTTCAAAACAAACATACCTTATCCAATCATATTAAGAATTCTTATGATGGTTCTACCAACACCTCGATCAACGTATAGTTTGGCTCAAGCTCGAGTAACGACCTTGAACCTTGGCTCAAACTGTATTCGCCGAAGGCTCTACGAGCTAATAAGTATCGTAACTATTTAACTTTTAAATTGCGACGTATGTGCCTGCTCTTAGAACAGGAGCAGGTCGCACTTTTCTTTCATTCGACTCAGGTCTCCAGTCTTTGCAGAAACATTTTTTCTGATAGATTTTGATATATGAAACATTTTTTCGAGTTCGTATGCAAAAGTTATTGACATCTTACCAAAAAACAATTTTTTGCCAAATAAGTAAAAATTCCCGTTTGTTATTTTTAATAATAACTAGATCACCTAACCTACCTACGTATGAAAGGATTTTGAATTTTTAATTTTCTATCATTTTGTTTTGTATTTTACAAAGCTAAAAAAGGAGGATTCGCGGGGGAGGGGGTGTGGATCAAAATAAACCAAAAAGTCTTTAGTACCGGTTGATGTCTCCAACCAGGACTAAAAGTAGACCTTTAGTCCCGGTTGGGACACCAGCAAGGACTAAAAGGCTCGCACCGGCCCCAGCCTGCCGCAACCTCTTTAGTCCCGATTGGTATCTCCATCCTGCAATGACCTTTACACAATGTCACCAATTTGTAGCTGATTTTCTTTCTTAACATGCATTAGCTCTTCGTTGCGCGGAATGAATAGTATTTCCTTGGCACGAAGGTGAAGGTTGCACTTCAAATTTTTTCTCTCGATATTGTAAGAACTAACATGTTCAGAAACAACCAAGTTCGAAGCTAAATCCACGGAGATGCCGATTTCATGTAATCTAATATTGGGATCACCAACCATAGTAGTGTGAAATGCATTATGTGAGTTTGCTGAGACGCCATCCTTCATCCATTTCATTTCATACATGCATGTCATTATATGTCTTTTTAGAGTGTTACTGCAAAAGACAGAAATATGCCAAAAACAATAAAACATAAGCGGTAACTGCAATTACCACGTCAAACTATCTAGTCCCTTGTAAAGTGTAATTTGAATACTCATCCTTCTTGTTCCAAACAAAGTTGATGCTCATCCTCCAACATTGATTGGATTAAATTTAAGCAGTCAATAGGAAGGAGATAAACAATATTGTGTCACATGTATTTAATTAGTATATGTATTTTCATCAATATATCATAAAACGCCTTATATTTAGGAACGGATGGAGTATTATAGAGCGCTGCATATCAAGGTGGTAAATCGAACAAGATATCCAGTAACTAGTGCCTACACTATTCTCAACTACCATAATGTAATGTGCGGGAAAAATTATATATCACAAAGATGGAAACCTTGTAAATGGAATGGGATGGAGATAAACGGAAACCGAAGAATAAAATAATGTTCATAACTACATATGCATGTGTGGGAAAAAAATAACGATAACTTTTTCAAAACAAACATACCTTATCCAATCATAATAAGAAGTCTTACATTGGTTCTTCCAACACCTCGGCCTATAGTTTGGCTCAAGCTCGACTAGCGACCTTGAACCTTAGCCCAAACTGTATTCGACGAACGACCGACAAGCTAATGGGTGCCATAACTATTTAACTTTTTAAATTTACGATGTATCTGTTTGCTCTTAGAATAGTAGCATGCCGCTTTTTTCTTGCATTCGACTCGGGCCTCCAGCCTTTACCAAAACATTTTTCCCGTGGATAGATTTTCATATAAACATTTTTTTCTAGTTCGTATGCAAAAGTTATTGCCAACTTACCAATTTTTTTTTGCAAATTAAGTCAATATTAATGTTTGATATTTTTCATAATAACTAGATCACCTAACCTACCTACATCTAAAAGGATTTTTAATTTTGAATTTTCTATCCTATTCTTCTGTATTTTGCAAAGCTAAAAGAGTCGATCCAAGTAGGTGTGTGGAAAGTCGAACAAAATATTCAGTAACTAGTGCTTACACTATTCTCCACTACAATCATGTAATGTGCCAGAAAAATGTATATATCACAAAGATGAAAACCATGTAAATGAAATGGGATAGACATAAACGGAAACAAAAGAATATAATAATATGCATAACAATAGATGCATGTGTGGGACTAAAATAATGAAGACTTTTTCAAAACGAACATAACTTATCTAATCATATTAAGAAGTCTTATCATGGTTCTACCAACACCTCGGCTTATATTTTGGCTCAAGCTCTACTAGCGACCTTGAACCTTGGGCCAAATTGTATTCTTCCAAGGCTCTACGAGTTAATAGATACCGTAACTATTTAACTTTTTAAATTGCCAATGTATGTGCCTGCTCTAAAAACTAGAGCAGGTCACTCTTTTCTTGCATTTGACTCGGGCCTCTAGCCTTGACCAAACATTTTTGGCGTGGATAGATTTTCATATATTAAATTTTTTTTCTAGTTCGTACGCAAAAGTTATTGCCAACTTACCGAAAAATAATGTTTGTTTGCAAATTAAGTCAAAATTCATGTTTGATATTTTTCATAATAACAAGATCACCTAACCTACCTACATTTAAAAGGATTTTTAATTTTGAATTTTCTATCATATTCTTTTGTATTTTGCAAAGCTAAAATAGTCGATCCAAGGGGGAGTGTAGAGCAAAAAAACTAAAAATTATTTAATTCCGGTTGGTGTCTTCAACTGGGACTAAAGAGGCTCGCACCGGCCGCAACCTGCCGCAAACCCTTTAGTCCTGGTTGGTATTTCCATCCTGCAATGGCATGTATACAATGTCACCAATTTGTACGTGATTTGCTTTCTTAACATGAATTAGCTCTTCATTGCGCTGAGTGAATAGTATTTCCTTGGAACGAAGGTGAATGTTGCAGTTCAAATTTATGCTCTCGATATTGTAATAATTAACATGATTATAAACTACCAAGTTCGAAGCTAAATCCATGGAGATTCCGATTTCATGTCATCTAATCTTGGGATCACCAACTACATAGTAGTGTGAAATGCATTATCTAACTGTTCGCTGAGAACGGCATCCTTCATCCATTTCATTCCATACATGCTTGTTGATGATTCCTAATATGTCTTTTTATAGTGTAACTGCAAAAGCCATAAATATGCTAAAAACAATAAAACATAAGCGGTAACTGCAATTACCACGTTAAACTATCTAGTCTCTTAAAATAACTTGAATACTCATCCTTCTTCTTCCAAAAAATATTGATGCTCATCCTCCAACATTGATTGGACTAAATCTAAGGAAGGAATAGGAATGAGATAAACAATATTTTTTCACATGTATTTAATTAGTATATGTCTTTTCATAAATATATCCCAAAACACCTTATATTTAGGAACGGAGGGAGTATTATAGAGCGCTTGTATCAAGGTGGAAAGTTGAACAATATATTCAGTAACTAGTGCCTACACTATTCTCCAGTACAATCACGTAATGTGTCGGAAAATTTATATGTCACAAATATGGAAACCATGTAAATGAAATGGGATGGACATAAACGAAAACCAAAGAATACAATAACTATTTACCTTTTTAGATTTCTGATGTATGTGCCTTCCTTTAGAACACTAGTAGGTCGCTCTTTTCTTGCATTCGATTCGGGCCTCCAGCCTTTACCGAAACATTTTTCACGTAGATAGATTTTCATATATTAAATTTTATTTCTAGTTCGTATGCAGAAGTTATTGCCATCTTACCGAAAACTAAAATTATTTTGCAAAATAAGTCAAAATTCATGTTTGTTATTTTTCATAATAACTAGATCAGCTAATCTACCTACTTCTAAAAGGATTTTGAATTTTGAATTTTCTATCATTTTCTTTTGTATTTTGCAAAGCTAAAAAAAGGTGATCCAAGGGAGGTGTGTGGAGCAAAAAAAACTAGAAATTATTTAGTCTCGGTTGGTGTCTCCAACCGGGACTAAGCAGGCTCGCACCGGCCATAGCCTGCCGCAAGCTCTTTATTTCCGTTTCTTATCTCCTTCCTGCAATGGAATGTACACAATGTCATCAATTTGTAGCTGATTTGTTTTCTTACATGAATTAGCTCTTCATTGGGCCGAGTAAATAATATTTCCTTGGAACAAAGGTGAAGGTTGCACCTCAATTTTATGCTCTTGATATTCTAAAATCTAACATGTTCAGAAACACAACCAAGTTCGAAGCTAAATCCATGGAAATGCAGATTTATGTAATCTAATCTTGGGATCACCAACTATAGTAGTGCGAAAAGCATTATCTGACTGTTTTCTGAGAATGACATCCTTCATCCATTTCATTCCATACATGCATGTTGACGATTTTTTATATATCGTTTTAGAGTGTAACTGAAAAAAATAGAAATGTGCTAACAATAATAAAACATAAGCTGTAACTATTGCCACGCGAAACTATCTAGTCCCTTCTAAAGTGTAACTTGAATACTAATCTTTTTTCTTCCAAACAAAATTGATGCTCATCCTCCAACATTAATTGGATTAAGTCTAAGCAGCAAACTACAAACGAGATAAACATTATTTTTTTCACATGTATTTAATCAGTATATGTATTTTCATAAATATGTCACAAGGAACGGAGGGAGTATTATAGAGCGCTTTGTATAAAGGTGGAAAGTCGAACAAGATATTCAATAACTAGTGCCTATAATATTCTCCACTACAATCTTGTAATGTGCCAGAAAAATTTATATAGCACAAAGATGGAAACCTTGTAACTGAAATGGGACGAACATAAACGGAAACCAAAGAATACAATAATGTGCCTACCTACAGATGCATGTGTGGGACTAAAATAACGATGACTTTTTAGAAACAAACATAACTAATCTACTCGTATTAAGAAGTCTTATGAATACCTGAGCTTATAGTTTGGCTCAGGCTCGACTAGCGACCTTGAACCTTGCCCAAACTGTATTCGTTCATGGCTCTACGAGCTAATAGGTACTGTAACTATTTAACTTTTAAAATTGTTGATGTATGTGTTTGCTCTTAGATCAGGAGCAGGTCGCTCTTTTCTTGCATGCGACTCGAGACTCCATCCTTTACCAAAACAATTTTCACGAACATAGATTTTCATACATCAAATTTTTATTTCTAGTTCGTATGCAAAAGTTATTTCCATCTTACTAAAAATACAAGTTTTTGCAAAACTCAAAATTCATGTTTGTTATTTTTCATAATAACTAGATCACCTAACCTACCTACATCTAAAAGGATTTTAATTTTGAATTTTCTATCATTTTCTTTTGTATTTTGCAAAGCTAAAAAGGGCGATCCAAGAGGGTGTGTGGAGCAAAAAAAACTAGAAATTATTTAGTCCCGGTTGGTGTCTCCAATCGGACTAAAGAGGCTCGCACCTGCCGCAGCCTGCCGCAAGCCCTTTAGTCCCGGTTGGTATCTCCATCCAGCAATGGAATGTCCACAATGTCACCAATTTGTAGCTGATTTGCTCTGTTACATGAATTAGCTCTTCATTGGACCGAGTGAGTAGTATTTCCTTGGCACGAAGGTGAAGGATGCACTTCAAATTTATGCTCTCGATATTGTAAGAACTAACATGTTCAGAAACAACCAAGTTCGAAGCTAAACCCATGGAATCACCAACCATAGTCGTGTGAAAAGCAGTATCTAACCGTTTTCTCAGAACGACATCCTTCACCCATTTCATTACATACATGACTATTCACGATTCATTATATGTTTTTTTAGAGTGTAACTACAAATGACAGAAATATGTTAAAAATAATGAAACATAAGCGGTAAGTGTAATTGCCACGCCAAACTATCTAGTCCCTTCTAAAGTGCAACTTGAATACTCATCCTTCTTGTTCCAAACAAAATTGATGCTCATACTCCAACATTGATAGGATTAAGTCTAAGCAGCGACTAGGAACGAGATAAACAATATTTTTTCACATGTATTTAATCAGTATATGTCTATTCTTAAATATATCCCAAAACACCTTATATTTAGGAACAGAGTGAGTAGTGTAGAGCGTTTCGTATCAAGGTGAAAAGTCGAACAAGATATTCAGTAACTAGTGCCTACATTATTGTTCACTACAATTATGTAATGTGCTAGAAAAATTTATATATCACAAAGATGAAAACCATGTAAATTAAATGGGATGGTCATAAACTGAAACCAAAGAATACAATAATGTGCATAACTAGATACAAGTGTGGGACTAAAATAAGGAGGACTTTTTCAAAACAAAAATATCTTATCTCCCTATTAAGAAGTCTTATGATGGTTCTACCAACACCTCAGCTTATAGTTTGGCTCAAGCTCGACTAACGACCTTGAACCTTGGTCCAAACTGTATTCTTCCAAGGCTCTACGAGCTAATAGGTACCGTAACTATTTAACTTTTTAAATTGCCGATATATGTGTTTTCTCTTAGAACAGGAGCAGGTCGCTCTTTTCTTTCATTCGACTCGGGCCTCCAACCTTTACCGAAACATTTTTCACGTAGATAGATTTTCATATATTAAATTTTTATTTCTAGTTCAGATGCAAAAGTTATTGACATCTTACCAATTTTTTTGCAAAATAAGTGAAAAATCATGACTGTTAATTTTCATAATAACTAAATAACCGAACCAACCAGCATCTAAAAGGATTTAGTCTCGGTTGGTATCTCCATCCTGCAATGGCCTATACACAATATCTCATATTTATAGTTGATTTTCTTTCTTAACATGAATTCTCTCTTCATTGCACCGAGACCGAGTGAATAGTATTTTCTTGGAACGAAGGAGAAGGTTGCACTTCAAATTTACGCTCTCGATATTGTAAGAACTAACATGTTTAGAAACAAGCAAGTTCGAAGCTAAATCCATGGAGATGTCGATTTCATGTAATCTAATCTTGGGATCACCAACCACAAAGTAGTGTGAAATGCATTATCTAACTGTTCGCTCAGAACGGCATCCTTCATCCAGTTTATTCCATACATGCATGTTGATGATTACTTATCTATCTTTTTAGGGTGTAATTGAAAAGGATAGAAATATGCTAAAAAAATATATAAATAGTAACTACAATTACCACGTCAAACTACCTAGTCCCTTATAAAGTGTAACTTGAATACTCATCCTTCTAGTTCCAAACAAAATTGATCTCGTCCTCCAATATTGATCGGATTAAATCTAAGCAATGACTAGGAAGGAGATAAACAATATTTTGTAACATGTATTTAATCAGTATCTGTCTTTTCATAAACATATCCAAAAACGCCTTATTTAAGAACAAAGGGAGTATTATATAGCATTACGTATTAAGGTGGAAAGTCGAACAAGATATTCAGTAACTAGTGCATACACTATTCTTCATTACAATCATGTAATGTAACAGAAAAATGTATCATCAGAAACATGCAAACCGTGTAAATGAAAAGGGCTGGATATAAACGGAAACCAAAGAATACAATAATATGCATAACTACAGATGCATGTGTGGGACTAAAATAACCAGGACTTTTTCAAAACAAACATACCTTATCCAATCATATTAAGAAGTATTATGATGGTTCTAGCGACACCTCAACCTATAGTTTGGCTCAAGGTAGACAAGCGTCTTTGAATCTTGGCCCAAAGTGTATTCGCCGAAGGCTCTACGAGCTAATAGGTGTCGAACTATTTAAATTATTAAATTGCCGATATATGTGCATGCTCTTAGAACAGGAGCAGGTCGCACTTTTCTTGCATTCGACTCGGGCCTCTAGCCTTTACCGAAACATTTTCGCGTAGTTAGATTTTCAAATGTTAAACATTTTTTAGAGTTCTTCTCAAAAATTTATTGCCATCTTACCAAATTTTTTTTGCACAATAAGTCAAAGCTCATGTTTGTTATTTTTCATAAAACCTAGATCACCTAACCTATTTACATCTAAAAGGATTTTTATATTGAATTTTCTATTATTTTATTTTGTATTATACAAAGCTAAAAAGGCGATCCGCCGAGAGTGGTGTGGAGCAAAAAAAAACCTAAAAAGTCTTTAGTCATCGTTGGTGTCTCACACCACGACTAGACGTAGACCTTTAGTCTCGGATGGGGACACATCCCGGGACTAAAGAGGCTCACACCGGCCATAGTCTACCGCAACCCCTTTAGTCTCGGTTGGTTTGTCCATCCTGCAATGGCTTGCACACAATGTCACCAATTTGTAGCTGATTTGCTTCCTTAACATGAATTAGCTCTTCATTGGGCTGAGTGAATAGTATTTCCTTGGCACGAAGGTGAAGGTTGCATTTCAAATTTATGGTCTTGATATTGTAAGAATTAACATATTTAGAAACAGCCAAGTTTGAAGCTAAATCCATGGAGATGCCGATTTCATGTAATCTATTCTCGGGATCACCAACCATAGTAGTGTGAAATGCATTATCAAACCCTTTGCTGAGAATGGCAGCCTTCATCCATTTCATTTCATGCATGTCTTTTGATGATTCCTTATCCGTATCTTTAGAGTGTAACTTCAAAAGACATTAATATTCTAAAAACAATAAAACAAAGGAGGTAACTGCAATCGCCATGTCAAACTACATAGTCCCTTCTAAAACGTAGCTTGAATACTCATCCTTCTTGTTCTATACAAAATTGATTCTCATCCTCCAACATTGATTGGACACAATCTAAGTAGCGACTAGGAAGGATATAAATAATATTTTTTCACATGTATTTAATAAGCATCTATCTTTTCATAAATATATCCCAAAACGCCATATATTCACATGTAATGTGCTAGAAATATTTATATATGACAAAGATGAAAACCATGTAAATGAGAAGGGATGGCCATAAACCGAAACAAAAGAATTCAACAATGTGTGTAACTACATATGCATGTGTGCGAACAAAATAACAAGGACTTCTTCAAAATAAACATACCTTATCCAATCATATTAAGAAGTATTATGATGGTTCTACCAAAACCTTAGCGTATAGTTTGGCTCAAGTTCGACTAGCTACCTTGAACCTTGGCCCAAACTTTATTCGCCGAAGACTCTACGAGCTAATAGGTATTCTAACTATTTAACTTTTTGAATTTACGATGTATGTGCCTGCTCTTCGAACGGTAGCAGGTTGCACTTTTCTTGCATTCGACTCGGGCCTCCAGCCTTTACTGAGTAGATATAGTTTCATATATTAAACTTTTTTTGGAGTTCGTATGCAAAAGTTATTGCCATCTTATGAAATAATACATTTTTTGCAAAATAAGTGAAAATTAATGTTTGTTATTTTTCATAATAACTAGATCACCTAAACTACATACATATGAAAGGATGTTTAATTTTGAATTTTCTATCATTTACTTTTGTATTTTACAAAGATAAAAAAAAGGTGATCCATGGGATGGGAGGGGAGGGGTGGAGCAAACAAACCTGGAATTTTTTTAGTCCCGGTTGGGGACACCAACTAGGACAAAAGAGGCTCACGCCGGCCGTATTCTACACCAACTCCTTTAGTCTCGGTTAGTTTTTCCATCCTGCAATGACATATACACAATGTTACCAATTTGTAGCTGATTTGCTTTCTTAACATAAATTAGCTCTTCATTGGGCCGAGTGAATAGGATTTTCTTGGCACAAAGGTGAAGGTTGCACTTCAAATTTCTGCTCTCGATATTGTAAGAATTAACATGTTCAGAAACAACCAAGTTCGAAGAAAAATCCTTGGAGATGCCAATTTCATGTAATCTAATGTTGGGATCACTAACCATAGTAGTGCAAAATGCATTATCTAACTGTTTGCTGAGAACGGCATCCTTCATCCATTTCATTCCATACATACTTATTGATGATTCTTTATCTGTCTTTTTCAAAGTGTAACTTCGAAAATGGAAATATGCGAAAAACAATAAAATATAAGCGGTAATTTCATTTTCCATGTCAAACTATATAGTCCCTTCTAATGTGTAACTTGAATACTCATCCTTCTTGTTCCAAACAAAATTGATGCTCATCATCCAACACTGATTCGATTAAAACTAAGCATCGACTAGGAAGGAGATAAACAATATTTTGTAACATGTATTTAATAACTATCTATCTTTTCATAAACATATCCCAAAACACCTTATATTTAGTAACGGGAGGAGTATTATAGAGCACTGCATATCAAGGTGGAAAGTCGAATTAGATATTCAGTAACTAGTGCCTAAACTACGATCATGTGTAATGTGCCGGAAAATTTATATACACAAAGATGAAAATAATGTAAATGAAAAGGGATGGACATAACGAAAACCAAAGAATACAGTGATGTGCATAACTACATATGCATGTGCGGGAACAAAATAATGAGAAATTTTCTTCAAAATAAACATACCTTATCTAATCATATTAAGAAGTCTTATGATGGTTCTACCAAAATCTTAAAATATAGTTTGGCTCAATCTTGACTAGCGACCTTGAACCTTGCCCGAACTGTATGCGCCGAAGGCTATTTAACTTTTTTAAATTGTTTACATATGTGCCTGCTTTTAGAACAGGAAGAGGTTGAAATATTCTTACATTCAACTTGGGTCTCCAGTCTTTACCGAAACATTTTTTCAAATATTTAACATTTTTTTCGAGTTCGTATGCAAAAGTTATTGCCATCTTACAAAAAATACATTTTTTTTTGCAAAATTCATGTTTTTTTTATTTTTTCATTATAACTAGATCACCTAACCTACCTACATCGAAAAATATTCTTAATTTTGAATTTTCTCTCATATTCTTTTGTATTTTACAATGCTAAAAAATGTGATCCACGAGGGGGCGGGGGGTGGAGACACTAACCGGGATGGCTTGCCGCAACCCCTTAGTCTCGGTTGTTATCTCAATCCTGCAAGGGCGTGTACACAATGTCACCAATTTGTAGCTTATTCGCTTTCTTTTTACATAATTTAGCTCTTCATTGCTACGAGTGAATATTATTTCCTTGGCACGAAGGTGAAGGTTGCACTTAAAATTTATGCTCTCGTTATTGTAAGAATGAACATGTTCAGAAACAACCAAGTTTGAAGCTAAATCCTTGGAGATGTCAATTTCATGTAATCTAATGTTGGGATCACCAACCATAGTAGTGCGAAATACATTATCTGACCGAGAACGGCATCCTTCATCCATTTCATTCCATACATGTCTATTGATAATTCTTTATTCTGTCTTTTTAGAGTGTAACTTCAAAGAAAGAAATATTCTAAAAAAATAAAACATAAGCGGTAACTACAACAAACTACCTAGTCCCTTCTAAAGTGTAACTGGAATACTCATTCTTCTTGTTCCAAACAAAATTGATGCTCATCCTCCAAAACTGAAGGAGGTAAACAATATTTTGTCACATTTAATCAGTACCTCTCTTTTCATAGATATGTATCCCAATATGCCTTATATTTACGAATGGAGGGATTATTATAGAGTGCGGCATATCAAGGTGGAAAGTCGAACAAGATATTCAGTAATTAGTGCTTACAATATTCTCCACTACAATCATGTAATGTGCTCGAAAAATTATAGATCACAAAGGTGTAAACCATGTAAATGAAAAGGGGTGGACATAAACGGAAACCAAATAATATAATAATATGCATAACTACATATGCATGTGTGGGAACAAAATAACCAGGATTTCTTCAAAACAAACATACCTTATCCAATCATATTAAAAATTCTTATGATGGTTCTACCAACACCTCGATCAGCATATAGTTTCGCTCAAACTCGAGTAACGACCTTGAACCTTGGCTCAAACTGTATTCGCCGAAGGCTCTACGAGCTAATTAATAAGTATCGTAAGTATTTAACTTTTAAATTGCCGACGTATGTGCCTGCTCTTAGAACAGGAGTAGGTCTCACTTTTCTTTCATTCGACTCGGGTCTCCAGTCTTTGCAGAAACATTTTTTCTGATAGATTTTGATATATGAAACATTTTTTCGAGTTCGTATGCAAAAGTTATTGACATCTTACCAAAAAAACATTTTTTTGCCAAATAAGTAAAAATTTCCGTTTGTTATTTTTAATAATAAATACATCACCTAATCTACCTACGTATGAAAGGATTTTGAATTATGAATTTTCTATCATTTGTTTTGTATTTTACAAAGCTAAAAAAGGAGGATTCACCGGGGGGGGGGGGGGGGGGGGGATCAAAAAAAAACTAGAAAGTCTTTAGTATCGGTTGATGTCTCGACCCAGGACTAAAAGTAGACCTTTAGTCCCGGTTGGGACACCAGCAAGGACTAAAAGGCTCGCACCGGCCCCAGCCTGCCGCAACCTCTTTAGTCCCGATTGGTATCTCCATCCTGCAATGGTCTTTACATAATGTCACCAATTTGTAGCTGATTTTCTTTCTTAACATGCATTAGCTCGTCGTTGCACGGAGTGAATAGTATTTCCTTGGCACGAAGGTGAAGGTTGCACTTCAAATTTTCTCTCTCGATATTGTAAGAACTAACATGTTCAGAAACAATCAAGTTCGAAGCTAAATCCACGGAGATGCCGATTTCATGTAATCTAATATTGGGATCACCAAGCATAGTAGTGTGAAATGCATTATGTGACCGTTTGCTGAGAACGCCATCCTTCATCCATTTCATTCCATACATGCATGTCATTATATGTCTTTTTAGAGTGTTACTGCAAAAGACAGAAATATGCCAAAAACAATAAAACATAAGCGGTAACTGCAATTACCACGTCAAACTATCTAGTCCCTTGTAAAGTGTAATTTGAATACTCATCCTTCTTGTTCCAAACAAAGTTGATGCTCATCCTCCAATATAGATTGGATTAAATTTAAGGAGTGAATAGGAAGGAGATAAACAATATTTTGTCACATATATTTAATCAGTATATGTATTTTCATCAATATAACATGAAACGCCTTATATTTAGGAACGGATGGAGTATTATAGAGCGCTGCATATCAAGGTGGTAAGTCGAACAAGATATCCAGTAACTAGTGCCTACACTATTCTCCACTACCATCATATAATGTGTGGGAAAAAATTATATATCACAAAGATGGAAACCATGTAAATGGAATGGGATGGACATAAACGGAAACCGAAGAAAAAAATAATGTTCATAACTACAGATGCATGTGTCGGAAAAAAATAACAATAACTTTTTCAAAACAAACATACCTTATCCAATCATAATAAGAAGTCTTACATTGGTTCTTCCAACACCTCGGCCTATAGTTTGGCTCAAGCTCGACTAGCGACCTTGAACCTTAGCGCAAACTGTATTCGACGAACGACCTACAAGCTAATGGGTGCCATAAATATTTAACTTTTTAAATTTACAATGTATCTTCCTGTTCTTAGAACAGGAGCATGTCGCTTTTCTCTTGCATTCGACTCGGGCCTCCAGCCTTTACCAAAACATTTTTCCCGTGGATAGATTTTCATATATTAAACATTTTTTTCTAGTTCATATGCAAAAGTTATTGCCAACTTACCAATTTTTTTTGCAAATTAAGTCAAAATTAATGTTTGATGTTTTCATAATAACTAGATCACCTAACCTACCTACATCTAAAAGGATTTTTAATTTTGAATTTTCTATCCTATTCTTCTGTATTTTGCAAAGCTAAAAGAGTCGATCCAAGGAGGTGTGTGTGGAGCAAACAAAAACTAGAAAGTAATTAGTCCCGGTTGGTGTCTTCAACTAGGACTAAAGAGGCTCGCACCGGCCACAACCTGCCGCAAGCCCTTTAGTCCCGGCTGGTATTTCCATCCTGCAATGGCATGTACACAATGTCACCAATTTGTAATTGATTTGCTTGCTTAACATGAATTAGCTCTTGATTGCGCTGAGTGAATAGTATTTTCTTGGCACGAAGGTGAAGGTTGCACTTCAAATTTATGCTCTCGATATTGTAATAATTAACATGTTTAGGAACAACCAAGTTCGAAGCTATCCATGGAGATGTCGATTTCAATGTCATCTAATCTTGGGATCACCAACTATAGTAGTGCGAAAGGCATTATCTGACCATTTACTGAAAACGACATCCTTCATCCATTTCATTCCATAAATGCTTGTTGTTCCTAATATGTATTTTTTGAGTGTATACAAAAGGTGTAACTGCAATTACCACGTCAAACTATCTACTCCCTTCTAAAGTGTAACTTGAATACTTATCCTTCTTCTTCCAAACAAAATTGATGCTCATCCTCCAACATTGATTGGATTAAATCTAAGCAATGACTAGGAACGAGATAAACAATATTTTGTCACATGTATTTAATCAGTATATGTCTTTTCATAAATATATCCCAAAATGTCATATATTTAGGAACAGGTGGAGTATTATAGAGCGCTCTGTATCAAGGTGGAAAGTCGAACAAAATATTCAGTAACTAGTGCCTACACTATTCTCCACTACAATCATGTAAGGTGTCGGAAAAATTTATATATCACAAAGATGAAAACCATGTAAATGAAATGGGATAGACATAAACGGAAACAAAATAATATAATAATATTCATAACAATAGATGCATGTGTGGGACTAAAATAATGAGGACTTTTTCAAAACAAACATAACTTATCTAATCATATTAAGAAGTCTTATCATGGTTCTACCAACACCTCAGCTTATATTTTGGCTCAAGCTCGACTAGCGACCTTGAACCTTAGGCCAAACTGTATTCTTCCAAGGCTCTACGAGCTAATAGGTACCGTAACTATTTAACTTTTTAAATTGCGAATGTATGTGCCTGCTCTTAGAATAGGAGGATGTTGCTCTTTTCTAGCATTCAACTCGGGCCTCTAGCCTTTACCAAAACATTTTTGGTGTGGATATATTTTCATATATTAATTTTTTTCTAGTTCGTACGCAAAAGTTATCTCCAACTTACCCAAAAATAATGTTTGTTTGCACATGAAGTCAAAATTCATGTTTGATATTTTTCATAATAACAAGATCACCTAGCCTACCTACATCTAAAAAGATTTTTAACTTTGAATTTTCTATCATATTCTTTTGTATTTTGCAAAGCTAAAAGAGTCGATCCACGGGGGAGTGTAGAGCCAAACAAAACTAAAAAATATTTAGTTCCGATTGGTGTCTTCAATCGGGACTAAAGAGGCTCGCACCGGCCAAACTGCCGTAAACCCTTTAGTCCTGGTTGGTATTTCCATCCTGCAATGGCATGTATAGAATGTACAAATTTGTAGGTGATTTGCTTTCTTAACATGAATTAGACCTTCATTGCGCTCAAACAATTGTATTTCCTTGGCACGAAGGTGAATGTTGCAGTTCAAATTTATGCTCTCGATATTGTAATAATTAACATGGTTATAAACTACCAAGTTCGAAGCTAAATCCATGGAGATTCCGATTTCATGTCATCTAATCTTGGGATCACCAACCATAGTAGTGCAAAATGCATTATATGACCATTTGCTGAGAACGGCATCCTTCATCCATTTCATTCCATACATGCTTGTTGATGATTCCTAATATGCCTTTTTAGAGTGTAATTGCAAAATCCATCAATATGCTAAAAACAATAAAACATAAGCGGTAACTGCAATTACCACGTTAAACTATCTTGTCCCTTAAAATAACTTGAATACTCATCCTTCTTCTTCCAAAAAAGATTGATGCTTATCCTCCAACATTGATTGGACTAAATCTAAAGAATGACTAGGAATGAGATAAACAATATTTTTTTACATGTATTTAATTAGTATATGTCTTTTCATAAATATATACCAATCCGCCTTATATTTAGGAACGGAGGGAGTATTATAGAGCGCTTGTATCAAGGTGGAAAGTCGAACAAATATATTCAGTAACTAGTGCCTGCACTATTCTCCACTACAATCATGTAATGTGTCAGAAAATTTATATGTCACAAATATGGAAACCATGTAAATGAAATGGGACGGACATAAACGAAAACCAAAGAATACAATAACTATTTAACTTCTTAAATTTCTGATGTATGTGCCTTCCTTTGGAACACTAGTAGGTTGCTCTTTTCTTGCATTCGATTCGGACCTCCAGCCATTACCGAAACATTTTTCACGTAGATAGATTTTCATATATTAAATTTTTATTTCAAGTTCGTATGCAGAAGTTATTGCCATCTTACCGAAAACTACAATTATTTTGCAAAATAAGTCAAAATTCATGTTTGTTATTTTTCATAATAACTAGTTCGGCTAATCTACCTATTTCTAAAAGGATTTTGAATTTTGAATTTTATATCATTTTCTTTTGTATTTTGCAAAGCTAAAAAAGGCGATCTAAGGGAGGTGTGTCGAGTAAAAAAAAGTAAAAATTATTTAGTCTCGGTTGGTATCTCCAACCGGGACTAAACAGGCTCGCACCAGCCATAGCCTGCCCACGATCTTTATTTCCGTTTCTTATCTCCTTCCTGCAAATTGAAAGTTGATTTGCTTTCTTACATGAATTAGCTCTTCATTGGGCCGAGTGAATAATATTTTCTTGGCACAAAGGTGAAGTTTGCACCTCAATTTTATGCTCTTGATATTCTAAAAACTAACATGTTCAGAAACAACCAAGTTCGAAGCTAAATCCATGGAAATGCAGATTTATGTAATCTAATCTTGGGATCACCAACCATAGTAGTGCAAAAAGCATTATCTGACTGTTTGCTGAGAACGACATCCTTCATCCATTTCATTCCATACATGCATGTTGATGATTTTATATATATCTTTTTAGAGTGTAACTGTAAATGATAGAAATGTGCTAACAATAATAAAACATAAGTTGTAACTGCAATTGCCACGCCAAACTATCTAGTTCCTTCTGAAGTGTAACTTGAATACTCATCCTTTTTCTTCCAAACAAAATTGATGCTCATCCTCCAACATTGATTGGATTAAGTCTAAGCAGCGAACTACGAACGAGATAAACATTATTTTTTTCACATGTATTTAATCAGTATATGTATTTTCATAAATATGTCACAAGGAACGGAGGGAGTATTATAGAGCTCTTTGTATAAAGGTGGAAAGTCGAACAAGATATTCAGTAACTAGTGCCTACAGTATTCTCCACTAAAATCGTGTAATGTGCCAGAAAAATTTATATATCACAAATATGGAAACCTTGTAACTGAAATGGGACGAACATAAACGGAAACCAAAGAATACAATAATGTGCCTACCTACAGATGCATGTGTGGGACTAAAATAATGATGACTTTTTAAAAATAAACATAACTAATCTATTCGTATTAAGAAGTCTTATGAATACCTCAGCTTATAGTTTGGCTCAGGCTCAACTAGCGACCTTGAACCTTGGCCTAAACTGTATTCGTTCAAGGCTCTATGAGCTAATAGGTACCGTAACGATTTAACTTTTAAAATTGTTGATGTATGTGTCTGCTCTTAGAAAGCAGGTCGCTCTTTTCTTGCATGCGACTCTAGGCTCCATCCATTACCAAAACATTTTTCACAAAGATAGATTTGCATACATCAAATTTTTATTTCTAGTTTGTATGCAAAAGTTATTGCCATCTTACCCAAAAATACAAGTTTTTGCAAAATAACTCAAAATTCATGTTTGTTATTTTTTGTAATAACTAGATCACCTAACCTACCTACATCTACAAGGATTTTAATTTTGAATTTTCTATCATTTTCTTTTGTATTTTGCAAAGCTAAAAAGGGCGATCCAAGAGGGTGTGTGGAGCAAAAAAAACTAGAAATTATTTAGTCCCGGTTGGTGTCTCCAATCGGACTAAAGAGGCTCGCACCTGCCGCAGCCTGCCGCAAGCCCTTTAGTCCCGGTTGGTATCTCCATCTAGCAACAGAATGTACACAATGTCACCAATTTGTAGCTGATTTGCTTTGTTACATGAATTAGCTCTTCATTGGACCGAGGAAGTAGTATTTCCTTGGCACGAAGGTGAAGGATGCACTTCAAATTTATGCTCTTGATATTGTAAGAACTAACATGTTCAGAAACAACCAAGTTCGAAGCTAAACCCATGGAATCAGCAACCATAGTCGTGTGAAAAGCAGTATCTAACCGTTTTCTCATAACGACATCCTTCACCCATTTCATTACATACATGACTATTCACGATTCATTATATGTCTTTTTAGAGTGTAACTGCAAATGACAGAAATATGTTAAAAACAATGAAACATAAGCGGTAAGTGAAATTGCCACGTCAAACTATCTAGTCCCTTCTAAGTGTAACTTGGATACTCATCCTTCTTGTTCCAAACCAAATTGATGCTCATACTCCAACATTGATTGGATTAAGTCTAAGTAGTGACTAGGAACGAGATAAACAATATTTTCTCACATGTATTTAATCAGTATATGTCTATTCTTAAATATATCCCGAAACACCTTATATTTAGGAACAGAGAGAGTAGTGTAGAGCGTTTCGTATCAAGGTGGAAAGTCGAACAAGATATTCAGTAACTAGTGCCTACATTATTGTTCACTACAATAATGTAATGTGCTAGAAAAATTTATAGATCACAAAGATGAAAACCATGTAAATTAAATGGGATGGTCATAAACTGAAACCAAAGAATACAATAATGTGCATAACTACAGATACAAGTGTGGGACTAAAATAAGGAGGACTTTTTCAAAAAAAAACCTTATCCAATCATATTAAGATGTCTTATGATGGTTCTACCAACGACCCTGAACCTTGACCCAAACTGTATTCGTCCAAGGCTCTACGAGCTAATAGGTACCGTAACTATTTAACTTTTTAAATTGCCGATATATGTGTCTGCTCTTAGAACAGGAGCAGGTCGCTCTTTTCTTTCATACGACTCGGGCCTCCAACCTTTACCGAAACATTTTTCACGTAGATAAATTTTCATATATTAAATTTTTATTTCTAGTTCATATGCAAAAGTTATTGACATCTTACCAAAACTAGCTTTTTTTGCAAAATAAGTGAATATTCATGTTTGTTATTTTTCATACTAACTAGATCACCTAAACTACCTACATCTAAAATGATTTTAATTTTGAATTTTCTATCATTTTCTTTTGTAATTTGCAAAGCTAAAAAAGGTGATCCAAGTGGGTGTGTGGAGCAAAAAACCTATAAATTATTTAGTCCAGGTTCGTGTCTGCAACCATCTCTAAAGAAGCGTGCACCGGTCACAGCCTACCGCAAGCCCTTTAGTCACGGTTGGTATCTCCCTCCTGCAATGGAATATACACAATGTCACCAATTTGTAGCTGATTTGCTTTCTTAACATGATTTAGTTCTTCATTGGGCCGAGTGAATAGTATTTCCTTGGGCGATGGTTAAGGTTGCACTTTAAACTTATACTCCCAATATTGCAAGACTTAACATGTTCAGACACAACCAAGTTCGAAGCTAAATCCATGGAGATGCCGATTTCACGTAATCTGATCTTGGGATCACGAACCATGGTAGTGCGAAAAGCATTATCTGAACGACATCCTTCATCCATTTCATTCCATACATGCATGTTGATGATTCCTTATCTGTCTTTTTAGAGTGTAACTGCAAATGATAGAAATATGATAAAACAATAAAATATAAGCGGTAACTGCAATTGCCACATCAGACTATATAGTCCCTTCTGAAGTGTAACGTGCTGGAAAGTCGAACAAGATATTCAATAACTAGTGGCTAAACTATTCTCCTCTACAATCATGTAATGTGCTGGAAAAAAATGTAAATATCACAAAGATGGAAACCATCTAAATGAAATGGGATGGACATAAACGGAAACCAAAGAATACAATAATGTGCATAACTAGAGATGCATGTATAGTTGGTGTCTCCAACCGGGACTAAACAACCTCGCACCGGTTGCAGCCTGCGGCAAGCCCTTTAGTCCTGGTTGGTATCTCCATCGTGCAATGACATGTACACAATGTCACCAATTTGTGGCTAATTTGCTTTCTTAACATGATTTAGCTCTTCATTGCGCCCCGTGAATAGTATTTTTTGGCACGAAGGTGAAGATTGCACTTTAAATTTATGCTCCCGATATTATAAAAATTAACATGTTTAGAAACAACCAAGTTCGAAGCTAAATCCATGGAGATGCTGCTTTCGTGTAATCTAATCTTGGGATCACCAACCATAGTAGTTTGAAATGCATTATCTGACCATTTGTTGAGAACGACATCCTTCATCCATTTCATTTCATATATGTCTGTTGATGATTCCTTATCTGTCTTTTAGAGTGTAACTGCAAATATATGCTCAAACAATAAAACATAAGCGATAACTGAAATTGGCACATCAAACTATCTAGTTCCTTCTAAAATGTAACTTGAATACTCATCCTTATTGTTCCAAACAAAATTGATGCTCATCCTCCAACATTGATTGGATTAAATCTAAGCAGCGACTAGGAAGGAGATAAAGAATATTTTGTCACATGTATTTAATCAGTATCTATCTTTGTTGTAGATATGCCCAAGAGGCAATAATAAAGAAGTTATTATTATATATTTGTGTTTATGATAAATTTTGGCATCCCGTGCTATAATTGTATTAACATGAAACATTAATACTTATGTGTTTTGTAAATATAAAAGAGTCCCTAGTAAGCCTCTTGTTAAACTAGCTTGTTGATTAATAGCTGATCATGGTTTCATGATCATGAACTTTGGATGTTATTAATAATAGACTCATATCATTAGGAGAATGATGTGATGCACAGACGCCCATAGTAAGCATAGCATAAGATCAAGTTATTAAGTACGTTTTGCTACATGCATTCAAATAATAGTAACCTAATCCTTCGACCATGAGATCATGTTAATCACCAACACCGGATGGATGCTTTGATGACATCAAACGCCACTTCGTAACTAGGTGGTTATAAATGTGGCATTGAGTATTCTAAAAGTATGAGTTGAAGCGCATGGATTAAGAGTGGGATTTGTCCATCCAAATGATGGATAAATATGCTCTGGGCCCTCTCGGTGGAATGTCATCTAATTAGCTTGCAAGCATGTGACTACGTCACACGGGATGGCATATCACGGTACGAGTAAAGAGTGCTTATCGGTAATGAGGTTGAACTAGGTATGGAGATACCGATGATCGAACCTCGGATAAGTAAAGTATCGCGCGACAAAGCTAATCGGTATCGTATGTTAATGGTTCTTTCGATCATGAAGTCATCGTTGAATATGTGGGAACCATTATGGATCTCCAGGTCTCGCTATTGGTTATTGATCGGAGAGGTGTCTCGATCATGTCTGCATAATTCACGAACCGTAGGGTGACACACTTAAGGTTCAATGTTGTTTAAGTAGATATGGAATATGAGTTGGATACTGAATGTTGTTTGGAGTCTCGAATGGGATGCAGTACATCACGAGGAGGTCCGGAATGGTCCGGAGAATAAGATTCATATAAGGAAAGTTATTTTCTAGGGTTCGGAAAAGTTCGAAAATATTTCGGTGGAAGACCAGAATGTTTCTAGAAGGCTCCGGAGGGGCCACTAGTGGGCCCACGACCCCGGGAGGGTCCACATGAGTCAAGGGGTGCAGCCAGCACTAATGGACTAGGCGCACCACGCCCTCAAGGCCCAGCCGACCAACCCCCCAATGGATAAGGGGGATCCCTAAACTAAGGGGGGTCCCTAATATCAAGGGGCCTTGGGGGGCAAGTTTCCCCCCTTGTGCGCCAGCCCTAGGAGGTGTAGGAGGGGCCAAGGTAACCCTAGCTGCACCCTCCCCCTATATAAAGAGGGGAGCGGGAAAGGGCATAGCCCACTCCTTTCCCTAACCCTAGCCACCCCTTTCCTCCCTCCTTATTCATGTGCGGGCTTGGCTAAGCCCTGCAAGAATTCTCCTCCACCACCACCACCACACCGTCGTGCTGCTATGATTCCAGGGGGGTTACTACCTCCGCCGCCCACTGGAACAAGGAGAGGAACATCTTCATCGACTATGTACATGTGACCGAGTACGGAAGTGCTGCCGGATTGCAGCACCGGAAGGATCTTCTTCGTCAACCACGAGATTGGATCTCGGTAAGTCTTTGGATCTTCGAGGTTTAGTTTTTCATCTATCTCGTTGCACCTATCTCATAGATTAGATCTTGGATTTTCCATAGATTGGATCTTGGTTTGATTCATTCTCGCGGTAGAATTTTTTTGTTTTTTATGCTACGAACCCTACAGTATTTTCATAAATATATCCCAAAACTCCTTATATTCGGGAACGTAGGAAGTATTATAGAGCGCTTCGTATCAAGGTGGAAAGTCGAACAAGATATTCATTATTCTCTACTACAATGGTGTAATGTGCCGAAAAAAGTTATATATCACAAATATGGAAACCGTGTAAATGAAATGGGATGGACATAAATGGAAACCAACGAATTCAATAACGTGCATAACTATAAATGCATGTGTGGGAACAAAATAACGAGGTCTTTTTCAAAATAAACATACCTCATCCAATCATATTAAGAAGTCATGTGATGGTTCTACCAACACCTCAGCCTATAGTTTGGCTCAAGCTCGACTATCGACCTCGATCCTCGGCCCAAACTGTATTCGCCAAAGGCTCTACGATCTAATAGGTACCGTAACTATTTAACATTTTAAATTGTCGATGTATGTGCCTTTTCCTTAGAACAGGAGCAAGTTGCTCTTTTCTTGCATTCGACTCGGGCCTCCGGCCAACCTTTACCGAAACATTTTTCGCTTAGATAGATTTTCACATATTAAACATTTTTTTTCTAGTTCATATGCAAAGTTATTGCCATCTTATACCGGAAAATACATTTTTTGAAAAATAAATCAAAATTCATGTTTGTTGTTTTCCATAATAACTAGATCACCTAACCTACCTACAACTAAAGGATTTTTAATTCTGATTTTTCTATCATTTTCTTTTGTATTTTAAAAAGCTAAAAAAGGCAGGCCAAGGGGGTGTGTGAAGCAAAAAAAACTAGAAAGTATTTAGTCCCGGTTTGTGTCTCCAACCGGGACTAAAGATTCTCGCACCGGTCGCAGCCTACCGCAAGCCCTTTAGTCCCGGTTGGTATCTCCGTCGTGCAATGGCTTATGCACTATGACACCAATTTGTAGCTTATTTGCTTTCTTAACATGAATTAACTATTCATTGCACTGATTCAATAGTATTTCCTTGGCATGAAGGTGAAGGTTGCACTTCAAATTTATGCTCTTGATATTGTAAGAATTAACATATTCAGAAACAACCAATTTCGAAGCTAAATCCATCGAGATGCCTATTTCATGTAATCTAATTTTGGGATCACGAACCATAGTAGTGTGAACTGCATTATTCGGCCGTGTGCTTAAAACATCATCCTTCATCCATTTGATTCCATACATGCGTGTTGATGATTCCTTATTTGTATTTTTAGAGTGTAACTGCAAAAGACAGAAATATGCTAAAAACAATAAAATATAAGAGGTAACTACAATCCCCACTCGCTCCTCCTCATCTGCCCGCCTCGCACGCGTGTCGCGTTTCATGAATCCTCGAGTTAGAAACTCGTTTTGGTGGACGACCAACTTTTTTCTTGGTACATCGACTGCTTGTGTACACATATCAACATGCATTTGCATGCTTGACATGTCAGCTGCTTCCATAGTCCTCTTTCACCGCGTGATGGTTCGGTCTCGTGCCTCTTCCCCGAAGCTATATAGAAGAGACGAAAGCTATAATAGATCTCCGACATATGTGTATGCCATGTTAATTTCGTTCATTAAACTTACTTGAAATTTTATTTTGTATAGTAATAAACAACCTTAGTCCCATGAAAGTTTTCTTAAATTTTAAAATTTTAAATATATCACGACACTATTTAATACGTAGATACATCTAAATTTAGACAAATCTAAGAAAAACTTTATAGGACGGAAGGACTATAATGTTACTGCCACTACATCAAAATTTAAAAATTCTGAAAAAAGAAAGAGACCGAGGTGCCATATATGTGCAACACACACGAATGGATGGGGAGAGGATGGTGGTGACTACAACATGGATGGCGTCTGGGCAAAAAAATTCGGCAATAGAACGAGGCGGCAAGGCGCGGCTGAGAACGCGGTTGAGAGGAGAGGGGGTAGGGCAGACACTAAGCTAGTCGAGGAAAAAATTCTAAAAAATAATCCCTTGCGTGGAGGCGGTACTACCAGTGAACCGGCTCACCGAGCAACGGCCTTCCACACGACCAGTCAAAACGTGTTGCCAGCAGCACATTTTCTCTGATGCGGACCAACACATGCAAGGATAGTTCCAGGAAATTTCATTTTGTATCGTAATAAAAATAATAGTACGATAATATATAGTGATAATAAATAAACAATAATGATAGGATAATACTTCCTTTATCCCACAAAAGTTGTCATAAAATCATCAAAATTTAAATGTATATATACACTATTTAGTATATAGATATATCTAAATATAGACAAATCTAAGATAAAATCAATAGGACGGAAGGGGAATAACATTACTGCCACCACATCAAAATTCAAAAATCCTCAAAAGAGCTTGAGGTGCCATATAGAGTGTGTGCTCATGGCTTGCCTTCGTACAATGGCACAAGGATTGGATGAGTCAGGCGCAAACTGACATTCGTTTCCGTGCACGTTCCATGCAATGACCAACATACCTACTACCATAGCTCCTGAGGAGCCTGGTGCTCCTATAGTTTCGAATGCATTGGCGCGGCGTTGGTACGAGCCGAGAGGGAATCCGAGACTGTCAATCGGACGGACACGGATGGGTGGCGTGTGTCTGTGGCTCTGTGTGTCGGTCTGCCAAGGCCGCGTGATCCAAGGGGAGGGAACGCCCCCTCTGCGGCAGTCAGTGTAGTACGAGCAGACAAGGGACACGCCTACGGAAGTCTGCCTGCCCGTCCATCGCTAGCGACACCGCGGGGGCACAAGCATGCCGAGGCCGCGCGGCAGGGTGCAGTACCGCATTTAACGCCCGCGCAAAGTACTCGACTGGTGAGGTTTCGGACTCGCGACTGCTCAGGGCCTGCTGCTGCTGCCGTGTCTCTTCTCTACGATCAGCGGCGGAGCTAGAGCATTCAACCACCGGATGTATACGGGTGCTAAAATGGATGAAAAATATTTTTTTCAGGGGTGCATACATGGTGGAAAAACGCATTTGTACCAAGAAATTTCTTTCTACCGGGGTCTTGTGCACCACCAAGTTGCATGTAGATTGAGGATGAAGAGAAAATACACTCGTGCACACCGTTTCAAAATGATGACGTTAATGTTGCAATACGAGTTCACGAACAACTACTCGCAATGCAATGTAAGTTTACCGACCGAGGCACTATAGACGAGATTCATCCAAGCAAGTCCCTCAACAATGCAAAGACTCGAACCTACATTGCTAGTTCTCCAATCCGACATTTATGATATTCTCTGCCTCTATCTTCACCATGGACCAACATGTCACCTGATGGAAACAAAGAACAGAGCCAGGACAAGAAATATCATCTAATCATTTTTTTCAATGGGCTTGTCAATTAACTTAGTGGTCTTCGGGTGATCCTAATTGAGAACATAGTCTATTAGTTAGTTCTTGATCATATGTGATCTTACGAAGAAGTGAATGTACTAAGAAAGTTTAAATTTAAACAACCTTGATGTGGGCAAAGTACACATCATCGTTCATAATGACTGTAGTTGTCTCCTCCTCCTAATGCACATCCTCAAGCCTTCTAAGAATGAGGACTGAACCCACCTAGTTGTCTAATGCCTCAAATGGTTGTAGGTCCGAGCCGTGATAACTTGACGGCCACAAAACCTGAAAATATCCTATACAACAACTTCAAGGTCCTTCCGTCTGAAGCATCGATCTATGTAGTTGCAAAATCTACAATACAACCTTGAGACCTACCAGATCTAAGCTACTAGAGCTAGGTTTACATGTTACTCTCGGAAGACGCCATATCGTAGAATTGGAGGAAGAAGACTTCCGCGACGGAGCTCCGCCTGCTGAAGTAGATAGCGCCATTCTACATGCTCGTCGGTGAAGAAGCTTTCATGTACATATCGGTGCGTTCGCGGACACCGAGGGTGAGACCACCCCCTTTTTTGGTTCTATGACTGGGCGGAAAGGCAATATGAAAAATCTCTCACAAGCACAACAAACCCATGGAAATTTTACCTAGGTTCAGTCCGCTCTTGCAATCTAAGGCCCTATGTCCTTCTTGTCTAAAATTATCGGTGTAGTGTGGCAATTATAACGAAGAACTAGCCTTGCCTGGGAGAGCCATGCAAGCTAGTTCTTTAGCTTTCAAAGAACTAAGGTGAGAAGACTCTCTTCTTAATTAGCCCCTAGTCGCTTCTCTAGGGAGCCATGGTTCTCTATTTATAGGGAAGTATACGCCAATCCTCGGCCGTCAGTGGGACAAGTGTCCATCCACGCATCGAGCTCTCTCTGTGTGTGGGTTCCGCCCTTGTCGTCAGGCGGGAGTGGTGACATCCGTCTTTTGGCAGCTGATTTGACAGAGCACAGGGGTCCGCTAGGGTTGTGCATGTGCGCCAAGTGGCAGTCGAACTGGCTCGGAGCTCTCGGGTTTGCCGGAGAGCCAACCCCTGGAGGTTCCAAACTTGGAGCTAACCTTCTCGGGGCATCTCTTTGTGTGGGTGTTTACGTAGTTACGTCATGCGATACGTCATGGCCAGCGCATGCTTGGGAAGTGGGTACACTTGTTTCCACTGTCCCGATATGGCAGAATGATATAATGTGATAAATGGTGGCATATGATTTGGCGGTGAGGCAAAGAGGTGTAGATGCGAATTGGCGAGAAGTGACCCAATTTATCATGCCGATTTTTCGCAGACGCGGGCCATCTCCCACCCTCTTTCCCTCGCACCGGCTTGGCTCCGTGTTTCCTCTCGAATCGCGAGAATAGGTTGGCTCGTTTGAAAAGCTGGGTTGGACGTTCCTCCTTGTACAGTCTCTGAGTCGTTTTAGGAAGCATGTGATGCAGGAAAGATTTTTTTCGAAAGCAACCAAACGTCAGCTTTTTTATAGCCTACTAGAGCTTAAAAACTACTCTTTTTGATAAAGGAAATATATTAATATCAAGAGATACCAATTACACCTAGCCAAAAAAATAAGAACTCTAAGAAAACAAAAGTCCCGCTACGGTAATCCGGCCCTAATAACAACAGTATATCCACCACCAAGATAATACCTGAACTCCATGCTCTTCAAAAGTGATGCCTCCAAGAAGGAAACAGTGCACAGGCGCCATAGTCGATCGATCAAAGATCTTATATTTTCAACCTGAAGATAGTCTCCACTCTCAAAACAATGCCTTCAACAAGGTCATTGCCAGTCACAACCAATTAAAGCCAGACCTTCGATTTTCACCCTGTAAGGTAAGACTCTGAACTTCACCTGTGTTGCCGCCCCCACTTGCATACTGCTTCTGCGAAACCCAGAACACCAAGCAAGTCCCTCAACAACGCAAAGACTCGAACCTACATTGCTAGTTCTCCAATCCGACATTTATGATATTCTCCGCATCTTTATCTTCACCATGGACCAAAATGTCACCTGATGGAAACAAAGAATAGAGCTTCGCGTCCGCTCCCTCTAAAATCAAATGGTCGGAATAAAAGCATGGGTGCACACGACCGAATACCACCCGATCCAGCGAACTCCAGGCATATGTGCACTATTACATTCACCGGCGGAGCCTTCCGGAACCCATCACTCCGGCCAGATGAGGTCTCAGAAAGGTCTCCATCCTCGCATAAGAGGAACCCTAGGACAACCACCTTTATTAGGCAGATCGGTAGTTCCCCACGCCGCCGACCGCTGGTCGACCTCAACGGTGGAAGAAGAGGCCACCACTGACCGCAGACCCATCGTCGATTCGTCCGCCACCACCCCCAACATCGAAGTAGGCCACCAACATGAGCCGTCTGGAGGAAGAGGCGCAAAGGACCCACCGACCACCACCAGGCACGACCACGCCACCGAAGAGGTCGGATCCACAGTGACGGGGTCACTCCTGCCGCCAACCGCATCGCCAAGCCATCGCCCGGCCGTCGCAGCCCCCGCCAAGGCAGCCAGGCGCGACGCGCCGCAGAACCACCACCCCGGATCCCACCACGCCAACCACCGACCAGCCCCGCCATCGGCCGGTTGTCCCACCGCCGATCAAGAGCGTCCTCCGCGCACCACACAAGAAGAGGACCTATCGGTGCCTAGAGCACCACGGGCTTTGCCCGCACGCGCGCGCCCGGTGGCGGCAGAGAGGAGGGAGATCGGAGGATGGGGCGCCGAGCAGTGGTGCTAGGGTTTCTGCCTGTGCCGCCCTATGCGGCGGGGGAGGGGGGACCCTATAAGGCTAGTCATAGTGCTAGTATTATAGCTAGTATCATACACAATGATCCCACAAAAATGCTGATGTGGCAGCTAATTAAGGAAGAGAGAGAAGATTAGAGTAACATAGGTGGATACTGTATCATAGCGCATGTCACGGAAAAAATTAATAACACATTTGCATTGAGATTCTAAAAAGTAATAAATATAACATAACTATGATACTACTTCATGATACTAACCACTGTAGAGATAGTACCATACACAAGTATCATATGCATGATACTACAACATGATACTTACCAGTATGGCTAGCCTAAACTACTCCGCGAGCAACCAACACGTCGTAGCTGCCACTTGTAGCAGATGTGCTCGATCGGCTAGAAAATTACAGCCGCAGAATGAGTGATGACCCCATCTAATCCATGGAGCACAGGACCACCTCGTTTTGTGTCGCTCGATTCTTTCGGGAGTGGTTTGGACACTCATCGGACGCATGGGTCCAAAGATCCATTTCCCCATGCAAAGCTACGTTGCACATCGAGCGATCTACATAGAATCCCAGGCTCCAAAGTATGAGGAAAAGAAAGAATTGCAGTTTTACTGAACATTTGCTCGCTCGCTCGCATTGTTTGAATCTACTACTGCCCCCTTGGCCCTTGCCGTGATTCTCGTGGGTGGCCGTCTTGGTTCAAATTCGAACAACAATTACAACAAGAATTATGGAAGGGAACGAGTAATTCATACATAGGTTGACACTACTTGTCTTGACACCAGTTGGCACTGTACTCGTTTTCCGTAATGTCCCGAGCAACACATGCAGCGCAACTGAATCTGAAAACTGAAATCCTGAATGGCAGGCCTGCATCTGGGACGCAGCAACGGTACGGTATCCCCCTGACCCCGAGTTTATCCGCAGACTCTGAGCACGTTCTTCAGTTGTGATGGCCATGGCCCCAAACCCAATCATTCAGACCAGACAGCGAGTTATTACGTGACATAAATCGGAGCACACGCCTGGCGTGATGTATTGGAGTGGTAAAACGAACGGTAATAAACGGGCCGGATAGTCTCACATGCTGCTCCGTCGGGTTTGGTCCCCTGGGTAGCTCGCACACGTGCACGTGCCGTCGGAATCCTAGATGGCGAGGCGAGATCCCGTGAAAAAGGCGAGTGCGACGTCTGCCGCCGGCTGCCGGAATGCCGTTCTTTTTTGCGTTGCCGGCGAACCTTTGGCTCCAGTACTGCATTTTTTTTTTTTTGAGAAATTCCCGTACTGCATCTGCATGGGCTGTGGCGCCGGTCCAGCGTAGTTACGTGAAGGAGGAGCAAGTATTGCTAGGATATTAGCCCAAGTGGAGTAGCGGCCCGATAGCATCGTCACTGGGCCCAGTGGTTACAGCGGTCGGGCCGAGCGCTCCCACAGCCGAAGGCGCAGCAAACTTATTTAACGCGTTTCGCATCAAGTATCACTCTGACGACGAAGGAGACGACAGTGGGCCGGTCCAACAACAGCCCAACCGCAGGCTCATCTTCTTGCCAGCGTCGTCCTCCTCGGCCGCACGTCCGCTGCTCGACGCCCCCGCCGCCGTCGCCGGCCTAAACGCCTGCTGTCCTCACCCGCGACCGGCAGTGCTACTCGTTGGGTGTCGAAATATTGGCGATCAGCTTAAACACTGTGCCATATGTTCACCGGAGCATGTTAAGTTAGAGATTTTTTGTACGGGCGGTGTACGTAGGTGTGTGCTTGCTAAAAGTGTAGTGCCCTATGTGAGTTCTTTTTTAATTTTTGCGAACGCGCGTGTCCTATGTGACTTCACATCAAAGTGATGGAGATAATCCAGGCCCGATGCCAGGTCGTTGTCGCTAATTTGGAGAGGTTCGTTGCGAGAGTCGATTTGGATATATTTTCTACACTAGTTGAGCAAGTGACATGCTTGATGCGCGCAAAGATAAGAGAGTGACGGTAGTAGCAGCTGAAAGGCTAGCTCTAGGGCGGCAGGAAAAATCTATGCATCATTTCTAGGGGCCTTGATTTTAGATCCGGACGAGTCTAATCTACAGTATATTTGTACGAAATATCACTAAGATTCGCCAAATAATAGAATATCTTATAAAGTCGTCTATATCTGAAAATTTCGAAGGGAGGCCGAGCTACATATAGCTCTTTATTTTCAAAAAAATAGGATATCATAGTTTAAGTTTTAAAAAATCTGAAAAAATATCTTGGATGTAGATACCGATGAAATTTACAAACATGCAAAATTTCAATGTAAAATTCTTTGTACTGTAGACTACATAAAAATGAAAAAAATCTAACAGGTTTTATAGTTTTGAAATATGTACTATTCACTGTTCTCACATCCACACATTTTTCATTTTCGTGTAGCATAAACTACTAAAAATTTCACATTTAGATTTTACATGTTTGTAGATACAATCTTTGGCTACATTCAAGCTATTTTTTTTTAGATTATTTGGAACTTAAAACTATGATTTCCGTTTTTTTTAAATAAAGGGCTATATGTAGCTCAGCCTCCATTTGTCCACTCTCTCCATATCATCCATTATTTCAGTGGTCCTATTGTCCATGTCATTTTCACTAACATTTTTTAGTATCAGTCTAGTTTTATATGGAAGTTTTCATTCATGTTATCTTTTTTTAGAACATGACATTGGTCTGTTGGCAAGGCATGCAAGAGTGCAACCAACCACCCTAGGCTCGAGACTTGATCTCAGCATGGTGCACAAGAGTTTTCTTCTATAAAGAATTCTAACGGGTGCTAGTACCTGGGTTGGTCTCTTTTGTTTTTCTGTTATCTTTTTTAGTCGCATAATTGTTGAGATCACACCATGCTGCTATCCAATTAGACAACTAAATCATATTCATCAATCCGAACACTGTGAATCATTTCATCCTTCATCGTTCGTTTATGCTAACCAAATGATTTTTTTGGCAATCATTTTCACTGATAAAAAAATGAAAAATGTAACTGCTATTCTGCATATAACCGATCAAGAACTTTAAAAGGTTTAGGCAACAACCTGCATGTCATCTCTTCAGGCATGCTATCCACGGCATCAGTTTTTTCAAACCATTGATTTCATATTATTTATGACTTTATCCAATTTGAAAGCACCTTTAATCACACAATTGCTTAACCTTGACATTATTTAGTTCGTCACATAACAATTTTCACGTCAGTTAAATTTAATTTGTTCAATACTATGACCAATCAAATCTTCCATATCTCCATAAAAAACTTCATGTTCTATACGTGTTATGCTCTTTAAAACACATAATAGTTTTTAAGACATAACCACGGCGACATACGGTATCCTTCTAGTATCTTATATAGAACAACCCAACTATCTTTTATTAATATAATATTTTATTGCCATGCAATTTTTCATGTCACTGCTAACATTTATTGAAGATTATCTATCTCTAAATGTAATCTATACATATCATCTATTCTTTTAGATGTCCAATTGTTCACCTCATCCTCTTCTTGTCGTCTGATTGATGAGATCACAACATGCTACTTTGCAGTAACATAATTAAATCATGTGGAACTAGAACATAAAAATAGTTTAATCCCTAATCATTTTAGACAACCAAGCAAACTTCATATCAATTATCTCCAACGATGAAAATTGTGTAACCACTATTCGAGATTATATGTTCTTGGTATGTATCTGCTCAAGCAGTTATGAACAAAAAAAAAACTGCGACAATGTGCATGGCATTTGCGTGCAAGCTATCCATATCATCAGTTTTCTTAGCTAGTTGATTTCATCTTATCTACATCAACCAGCTACATTTCTGCACGCTAACGATCCTTATTGGTAAAATATATAACCATTTTGTGTCAATTAAATTTATTGCATAAACCCCTATGATCAATTGAATCTTGCATACATCAAACAAATAACCTTTTAAATGACACACGGGTTCAGATACAACTCGAACACACACCCATACTCAAATAGATAGCCTCATGTTTACCCTCTTCTATTCACGTGATATATTCCTCCAAAATAGAGAACCAATCTGAGGTTGGGTGGTTGTACCCAGTACATCTGTGTGTTTCAAAAAGGCGGAATATTCATTCAGTGGGAGACGACGTTCCCGTCGACAGCGAGGTGCTTATGGTGACTTCATCAATTTCAAAATCCAGTCCGCCGACTCAGTCTTCCGAAGGTGCTCATAGGGGTAGGGTGTGCGTTCGTGCGTTTATAGGGTGAGTGTATACGCGTGTATGTGAGCGTCCTGCGTTTGTACTGCATTTCTCAAAAAAAAAAAATTCCTCCAAAATAAATATCAACTACAATGCACGAAATATTTTCTACTTGCCTTATATAAACGGGAACATGCCATCCCTAGGTAGGCTTACCTCAAAAGAAAAAAAAATCCCTAGGTAGGCCGGTCGGACCCGGCCTTCCTTAGACCAAGCCAAATGCAATTAAGTCTCAGTGTACATACGTGTTTTCCGAGCGAGGTCAGCAAGATTGTTTTGAGATTTCGCGCATTAATCTCTTTCTCTCTCAACAGTCAACATCCCACCTCTATAGATGCCAACAGACCATCGATCTCGCTCCTTCTGTTAGATCCGCCTTGATATATAAAAGGGGGTCTTGTGGGCGAGGGGAACACAACTAGGAGAAACCAATCTCACAAAGGGAGAAAGACATAATCAGGGATGGTAGCTAGAGAAGAGAGAGGTCAGGGGGGAGAAAGAGGGAGCTTTTTTACTTTGTGGGGAATGTTGTCTGGCTCGAGGCACAAAAACCTTGAGATTTGATCCGTGCAGATTGATCACCCTCGGACCAGGCTTCATTCCCCTCAAGTAAAGCTCTCTGCCTCCATAACGCGCCTCCTCGATGGTTTTTGGATCACATGGTCAAGATCCGGCAGGTGAGTTCTCTAGCTTGGGCATCGATCTGACAATTCTGAGTTTTGTTGTTATAGTTCTTTTAACGATGCTGCGTTGTGCAAGGATCATCAGCATATGATTTCTTCCTGTTCTGGGATGCAGATTGGTGTAATCATGAGCTTTTTGACCCAGTTGCTTGCATGATTTCTCCTTCTCTTTCTTTAAAGTATGAGCATCTGCTTAGAATTTTGGTCTTTTTCTTTAGTTACCTTTTCTCTGATCTATAAATCTGATAGGAAGAAAAAGGCGGAAAAGGTTCATGTACTATCATCAATTCATCATGGCCTTTACACGGGAGGATCTATTCGTCCGTACGTACTCTTCTCGTTCATCTTTCTTCCCCGTCCCTCTCTTTTCATTTTATAAGAATTCCTTGAGCAAACGAGAGTCGCCCAACTATGTCGGATTAATTCATGTTCTTCTTTTCTGGGTATAGTTTAGTGAGCTGAAGGATAACGAAAGTGCCTGATTACTTTTTGTACCTTAATCTAATAATTTGTATTGTTCCCTAAGTTCATATCTATGTAAGAAACTCAAGAGAGGGTGTCAATTAGATTTAATTCATGGCTTCAGTCTAGATTTCGTTGTGTTTTTTTATGCAGTGTAGATTGAGAAGTTCATATGGTGCAAAGCTTTTGGCCTTTAAGCTTTCTTGATGTACCCACACTGCCCTATGCGCTCATATAGCTATATCTAATCGGCGACAAATTTGTTCCTTCTCCTGAAGGCCACGAATCATAAATCGTTCAGCCTTTTGTTCATGCGTTTCTGTGATCGTCTTCTTCTTTTTGTGTCTTCATTCATTAATACATAGCACATGCAACTGATCATGGTGTCTAGGAACTACATTACTACACAGATTTAACTTTGCAATCCTATCTCCATGCATGTGCTATTTTTACTGAGCTCTGAGACATTCTATGAATGTATATGAGTGGGCGTATAGAAGCTAAAAGAAGCCAACTGTTAATGCTCCTGTCTGAGGCTCTGAGCGGATCTATGAATGTATATGAGTGGGAGTATCCAACTCGAATGAAAGTAATAACTAATAAGTATTATTTATGATATATAGAACCATAGGTAGGATTGCTATATATATACTTGTCAGACAGGTAATGTTGCACCCTCTGCATATGAGCATTGCAAATTAATGACACAAGTACACTGTGTACAAGAGAATACATATAGGTGATACATTTACATATTCTCTAGTTCTGTGTACTATACATGTGGTGCAGTGCATGTAAGATCTTTATCTGCCGAGTCAAGTAATTGCAGAAGAAAAAGGCTACAATACCACATTTTGTTACTAACGTAAGTGCACGTTATATTATTATTATTATTAATCGAGGAATTGCTGAACTAGCCCCTTCAATCAAACATGCTAATGATGTGGAAATGTTAATTATATCGATAAAACATAAAATGCATCTGCTTCCTTTCTTGTTTGAAGAATGAAGAATAGTTTGGAAGCCTCTTTTGTACAGAAAGTTCCAGATCTCACTTTCATTTAATGGTCTTCTCCTATTTATGCTAATTTATGTCCACACACTGCCTGCAAGGTGCAAGGATACAAACAACATAAAAAATAAAAGGACAGTACAACTACTACTCAGCTGCAAGCCTGGAAGTAGTTTCAGAACGCTATTTGAGTTAAGAAACTAAATCAGATTTGGCATATATAGTACTAGTGCTGCTGTGTCTTAAGTTACGACATTAATTTTGATTTATAACTGATTGCAGGCCTACACATGCCCATGCAAGAGCGCCATGTCGTGGGGACGGTCGATGACATTGTATCAACATGAAGTGTTTATTGATGACATGACACCGGTGTGTAACAAAATACACAAGGTCCAATCTTATATGCAATGAGAAAGTTAAGAGTTTTCATTTTGTGCGCAGTAGCCCATAGTATACTTAGAGCATCTCCACCGGCGACCCCGATAGCGGTCCCGATAGCTATGTGGGGGCCGGCACTGTTTGGGGTCACATAGGCGCGTCCAATAAAGCGCTAGTGCGTTGTTGAACCCAATAGAAGAGCCGGTAACCCCGTGTCGGCCCCTTTGCGGAGGGCGCGAAACTGGCGCCGGCGCCTCATGCCATGTCGGATCCCGCGCGTACTCACCGCTTCCCGCATGTTCCCGCTATTTCTCGAGTCGGCGCCGCCTATAAACGCCACCTCCGCTCAACGGACACCATAGTCGCCGCCGTAGAAAAAAAATGTCGCGTCACCTGCCTACCACATACTCCATGTTGAGCCGCTCCGGCGGCGGGCAGCTGCCTTCGCCCCCGTCTCCACCTACGCCTCCACCTGCCGGCACCCCTGATTTTGACGTCGTGGAGGAGGACCCGGAGCTCGCGGAGAACGAGCAGTGGGAAGCGGCGGCGCTAGTAGCGACCATAGATGCTTTTGTCGCGGATGGGCGGCAGCACCAGGAGGCGGAGCAGCAACATCATGAGATGGAGCGGCATCGGCGGGAGGCGGAGCGGCTGCGGCTGCGAGAGAACGCGTGGCTCCGGGAGGCGCATGAGGAGCGTCGGCGTCAAGATGAACTACACGAGCGTCAGCGTGTGGAGGCGCTGCAGCAGCGGCTACGGAGGAAGGGTGGAGCACCAACGGTGGCGGGAGGAGCTGGAGCAGTAGCTGCTGCAGGAGGCGGCGGCTGCGGATTTGGCGGCCCAAGAGGAGGAAGCGGCGGTGAAGCGGAGGACGACGAGGCCCTCGACTGGTTCGACGATGGGCCAGACACGGAGGAGCAGGCGGTGCAATAGAAGGCAATCCTTGAGTCCTTCGAGTCACTCAAGAAGGTGGAGGATGACGCATGTGCCGTACGAGAAGCGGGTACGATGGGGCGGGGCCGTCCAACGCACCGCCAGGCGGCCAGTAGGTCAGAAGTGTAGCAAACTTGTAATATATAACTAAAATGATTTTTTCATTTAGTTAAAAAATTATGTTGGCGCCGCCTTATTGAAGACGCCGGTATGGAAACCTATTTCTCAAATGGAGGATGGCGTGCCAACGTCCTCGATAGAGTTGTGCCGCCGCACCTGCCGGCGCCTATTTAAGAGGCAAACGGTGGAGATGCTCTTACACTGCACAGTGTACCACTACCTCCCGTTTCAAAGATGGCCAAACCCAAGTTTCCTTTTAAGCAGACCACGCAAGATTGCAAGAAGCCAATAAACGACCCTCTCCAGAGCGGTGTTTTGGCACCCGGGAGTATATGTTCCCAGTTTTTTAATTTTATTTTAAATATATTTTTAAAACATTGAAAAGTTTGGACATAAAATTTAATAGGTATCTGGAAGTTCTACACGTTCACAAAGTGGTTCTACGGAAAACCGATATTTTTACTGTCGTGTGTAAAAAAGACAAATTTTGGTGCAAAAAAGGCAGCGTACGTGACGTTTTTTGTCTTTTTCACACAAGTCATAAAAAATATTGGTTTTTTTGGCAAAACTTAATGTACGTACGTAGAATATCGATACGGCGAAAAATTTTGTTCGAATTTTTTTAAACATTTCAAAATATTTTTCCGGTGGTAGGAGCATATGCTCTCATGTACTGAATTGAGTTTCTGCCCTCTCCTGCTACATGCATTCGGAAGTTCTCATCTCTACTTTGGCTTCTTTCCCTTGCTTATCCGATACTCTACTTTGGCTTGTTTTTTTCGCATCTCTACTTTGGGTTCGTTGTGCAGTGCTTGTGGGATACTGAGGTCCACTGCCTTGCCGTGTCGTCGCTGATGGTGCGACGATGGCTACAGCATATACAGTCAGTGATCAATTCCATGTTTGACGTTAACCACATGGAATATGCGGTGAGCAATCTAAGCAAACAAAAAAAGATAGATACGTGCAGAGAGGCCATTATGCCCACAGCTTTCGTGCTGTAGTTGCGAGTTGTCTCTCACTTATTTATATCTGTGACGCATGAAGGCTTTTTAAACAACAAACACTTGCGGTGGATAACGGCCCTCTCTGCACGAATGGCCTTCTCATTCCTGGAGCTAGCGGGTGCCACACCACATACCCCATTCCCCTAATGGGCCGGCCCATTATGAGAGTTCTCCCTTTCTGTTCTTACAATATTTTGTCTTATTTTTCATTACGTTTTTTCTTTACTATTTTTTGACCCTACTTTTCTTAATTTTATTTAAATATTTTAATATCTTTCACATTCTTTCAAGTTTGCAAAAAATAATTGATTTACTAAAGTTAACAAAAATATTCATGTAACATGTTTTTTTCATACAGCTATCTAACTTTTTACACCTTAACAATTTTTCTAGGCAAAAATGTTACCCTTCTAAACAAATGAGTCAAAAGTTTTGTTTGACTTCCATGAACATTTACAGTAAATGTTTTTTTCAAAAAAGAAATCATATTGTACATCTTAATTGTGAGGACAATTACTGAAAGTTGCGTGCACTTTTTGGCATGCTATTATAAATTAGTGCTACACTTTTTTAACAAAAGCAAAAAAAAAAAGCTTTGGCTTATCTGTTAATTAAGAAGAAGGTATTCAGTTAAATAATAGAAAATCGGACGAAAACCATGCAACAACCCTAATACCTTGGCCATGCTCACTCAAGATCTGAGAACAACCAAGTGCAAACTCGAAACACCACTCTGTCATCCAGCTGGAGAAGACTCCATGACTGTTATGGGAGCAGCAAACATGGGACGCTCGAACGTAGACGAAGAGGGAAATACTTCGAGGAGCCCTCAACTGGCAAAGCTTATGGGCAATCGCCCGACATCCAGCTGCTCCGTCACCCCAGCAGACCACTAACACCATCTTCCGGGGCCGTCATCCTAACATACCACTGCTCGCACTGAGGCAGTGATGCCATAGGACTCAGCCGCACACAGCCCAAGCTGAACAGGGCAAACCGCTCCCAAACAACGGCCGCCTGCGCCAACATCTTAGGCCGCTAGCCTGGCCTAAAATTCACCCACCTTCTCAAACGCACATTGACCGAGACGACAACCTTGCCGCACTAGCGAGACAAGATTGTCACCCAAGCCGGGCCGAGCCACAAATCCGCCTTGTGAAAGTGTTGACTACCATGGTTCCCGAGGCCGCCGCCTCGACGTATAAGCACCAACCATTCAGCCTGCTTCCCCAGCATGCATCAACCGGCCACTAGCTACTAGAGACCCTCAAATCATCTTCGACTCGAAGAACGAGGCCCCAACGGGTGAGTGACGTGTGATGCCATCCTCGCCCGATCCCAGGCGGGATATGAGGTTTCCCCCGGAGTTCTCCAAAGTGGAGGAGCATACAAACACCTCAACGACTCCTTCAAGAAGGGAGCGACTAGTGGAGGTGAGGGGCTAGAGGTGGTAGGCTTGGAATCCTTCGAGCCGCACATGAGGAGCTACGTGAGATCGTGGATCCAAAAAAAATTAGGGTTTGCATCATGTTGGAACTCACCTCTTAAAACCAACTACCCCAGTCTATGTACTCCCTCCGTCTATAAAGGATGTCTTAATTTTATTTAGATTTTTATGTATCTGCATGCCAAAAACGTTGTTGATACATGCAAATTTAGACAAGTTAATATATATAAATGGAGCGGAAGAATAAGAGATACTACATGCTTTGGCGACACTCCATCATATAGACTCCATCCTCTCTAATATATTCTACATTATTATGAAAAATGAGATAAATTAGTGTTACATTTATTAGTACTACTTAGATATATGAACAACTAATTCAATCTATGGTCCACGTTTAAAAAAAATTCAATCTACATTGAAGATAATATCGTTCATAAAAAGAGCAAAATCACTTTGCTTTCAGTGATGTTGTTAACTAGAAGCTAAAATGTAGATTATTTCAGAATAAATTTTAGACTAGAATGTAGACTATTTGAACGGAGGTTTTTATAACGCTATGAGCGTCACATCGTGATGCCATGATATTTTACGAACCACGTGGTTAATTGACAAAAGCTGTTACGCAAGCCGATTAGAAAACTCACTTGTGCTAGCCGATAAAAGGGACCGAGCCCGCGGCCACGCGCCCGAGCGCTGGGCTCCTGGCCGCCGTCCCCTCGCCGTCAAGGCGTCGACCACCGCACCGCGCGCGACGTCGACCCTGCCTTCTCCGCGCTCCGCCACGTTCCTGGGCCAAAGCCGCCGGTCGCCGTCGTCGCGCGCGCGAGCCTCCGTCTCTGCGCCATCCACCGTTCGTTTTCACCGCGACAGGTCATCATCCTTAATCGCTGTTCGTGACCTACGAACGACGACGACGTGTCAGCGCCGAAGCCCTCGGCCGGAGCCGGAGCCGGAGCAGAGTGCGTTTACACGCTGGCCGGTGTTGGGTTTTGCCAGCGTATCGAAATGGTTTACTGCAGCGAGTTTGTAGACTCCCAAGTCCCACAGGGTTTAGTTTGGGCTCTGTAGCTGCACAAGGCGCCAAAGGGATCTGGAGACCACAGCTGGGCTACGTACGTACGGACTACGGAGTATATGTCGGCAAGTGAGCGATGACTCAACCTACCTAGTACCAGTAGTTATCTCAAGCATATCCGACCGGCCGCTGCACGAATCACGTGCAACAACTTACCGAAAGTTGACAACGGTGCTGCCTGCCTGCCTCGAGAAAAATAAGTAAGAAACGTCAGCTACATATCTGGGCATCTCCGGCTAAGCTTGAAATTAAAACTCAAAACTTGTGACCTAATTTAATACTCCTTCCGTTCCTTTCTATAGTGCCTATTTTTTTTAGCACGGAAATTAACACAAGCAATTGTTTTAACACAAAACCCTCTACCGATCTGAGAGAGCAAAAAGGAAAAGAAAGCAAAAAGAAAAAGAAATCAGATCGGAGGAAATCGTGTTGTTGCACTAGTAGAAAAAGAGGCTTCCGTCCACCCCCATTAGTCCCGGAAATATTCGAACCGCGACTAAAGGGGGCTTTAGTCGCGGTTCAGGAGGCGACCCGCGACTAATGCTCCATCCGAGACGAAAGGGTATCCCTTTAGTCGCGGTTGGTAATACCAACCGGGACTAAAGGGCTATGAAGGGATGCGGCCAGCGGAAAAACCTTTAGTCCCGGTTGGGGACACCAACCGGGACTAAAGGGACTAAAGGTTTTTCCGAGTTTTTTTACTCCCACGCACCCTGCCTTTTTTTGGTTTGTAAAATACAAAAGAAAATGATAGAAAATTCAAAAAAAAATTTGTGTTCAGATTCTTGAATGTTATGCAACCTACTATTCGGACAAATTAAGAAATTCGAATTTTCACTTTTTTTGCAAAAAAAATTCAAAAAATGGTAAAACCGCAATAACTTTTGCATACGACGTCGGAAAAAAACGTATAATATATCAAAAAAATCTTGGTAAAAAGTTACATCCGAATTCACCAGGGTTTACCCGGTTAGCCAATTTTTAGATTCTCAAAATTCCAAATGAAAATACGAAAGCAGGAAGAATTTAGTTTTTGCTATAAATTACGGATTTTATATTTTTTAAATTTTTCAAAAAAATAAAATTAATAATTGCATCCAGCATAAAGATTACTATTACTTTTACCAAATTTTTAGATTTTCAAATTTTTAGGTTTTAGGTTCTGCAAAAAAAAATTAAAAAAAATTAAAAAATTAAAAAATTAAAAATAATAAAAATTAAAAAGTTAATGTTTATTTATTTATTTACGATTATTATTACATCATTATTTTTGTTTATGAAAAAATTATTTAAAATTCAAACAATAAAAAAATGTGACATCGACCAACATGTTAATAGGATTGATATGATACTAGTATCACATACATGCGCGCGTAGCACTTGGATGCGGGATGGAATGGAACTCGGAAGTTAAGCGTGTTAGAGGTGGAGTAGTGGGAGGATGGGTGACCGAGCGGGAAGTTTGACCACGAGTAAGTAATTTGACTAGAGATAAGTGTAGTTAGAGATAGAGACTAAGCTATGCAAATAACTGAAATAATAGAAATTCTGAAAAAAAAAGAAAAAAAAACGGAGTGAAAAAAATTAGAAATCCAAATGAATTAAAGAAAATTAACGAAATAGCCTTTAGTCGCGGTTGGCCAGGAGAACCGCGACTAAAGGTCCTCCGCCCCGACGAACGCCTGGCGCCCACGTGGACGGGCCTTTAGTCGCGGTTCGTAAGCAACCGCGACTAAAGGGGGGGCCTTTAGTCGCGCTTAATTGGTCGCGGTTGCGCAACCGCGACTAATGGCAGTTGCGCACCGCGACTAAAGGCCATTTTTCTACCAGTGTTGCCATAACCGTTCACGTCAATGACTCCTCTCTCCCGGTATTCGCTCTGGCGAAATCCTCCTGATCCAAACGATCGCGTGAAGGATTCCCTCTCCCCACTATTCTTTCTCTGACGCGCATTGTTTTCGTCTCTCTCCCGCGCGCACGTACACAGGCAGAGACTCCAAGGGCGGCGAAAATTTCAGCAATGGAGGGAATTCCAAGGGCGGCAATGATCCAAAATTTCAACGCCGAGGCTATAAATAGATGGCCATCACCATGGGCCATCTCATCCCTCGCCAATCTCTTCTCTCTTCTCGCTGTTATCCCACCTCGCCTGGAGTCATGGTCGGTCGCCGGGGAGGGTGGATCAACTAGGATGCCCTCCGCGAGGAGGCGGAGGAGGATGCTGCTGGTTTGAACTACCACTACAAGTTTGTGGTACTGGATCAAGGTTTGCCACATGATTTCTCAATTTTCAGTTGATTTCATACTGGAGTACTGTATTTGAATTGATCCCGATTATGCATACTCACAGAGGAAGAAGAGGAGGAAGTCATGGAGTCTTCTGATCGGCACCGTGGCGGCAGGCTCGGCCAGGCCGGAGGTGTGCGTTCTGGGCGCGGCCATGTCCAGGTTGGACAAGATGGTGCTCACCATGTCGGACGAGAGGAAGGTCAGGTGAATGGTACCTTCTCCTCTGGAAGAACGTCTGGCTCCGTCTTCCCATCTTCAACGACCGGAACGTCAGGCGCCGTCTTCTCCTCTTCAACTTTGGGAACGTCGCCTGCCCTCCTTCACCATGAGCCGTGCAGCGGAGGAGTCCATGGGAGAGAGAGAACACGTGAGACACAGGAGTCGGGAGAGAGAGGATCCGATCGTGAGAACTGAGAGAGAAATGAGGCGTGCGACCAGATTGGTCCATGTATTTAGGACGGGAACATATTGGATACCAGATTTTCTCTACGTGAACAGATTCATTCCATATTTTCTGGACGGGAATATATCGGTGGAAGGGGTTCTTTGCAAAAAAAATATAGCTTCCCTCTTATATTCTGAAACAAAAGCGAAAAAATAATAGGCATTATAGAAAGGAACGGAGGTACTTAATTAGCCTTGAATCGAACTTGAAGTAAAATGAGATGAGTTAAGTTCCAACTTTTATTATTATAAACGAATTTAAGCTAAATGAGCCTAATTTCTAGCTCACGAGTAGCTCGTTTACCTTAGTAAAAAATAATATTAGCTTGTACAATCTAGTCAATGAAGCTTGTGCTATGTAATAACTCAAGTACAGTTATGGTTCGTCGACTTGCATTGCAATGTTTCTGATTATTATGGTTTATGCCTTGTCTAATGATCTTAGAATATTATTTTTCTGATATAATTATTAATTGTTGTGGTTTATCGGCATATTTTTTCGGTACCATATTTGTAATGATTTTGTGCATCATTTATGCCTAAATAATGAGAAAGAAATGCATCATATATTATACATTTTCCTTATGATGGTCGTCGATGAGCTACTAGTGAGCTACTCGCAAGCTTTGCGAGTCGAGCCAATTTTTAAATCTGGATTCGGTTGTTAAACGAGTCGAGTCGAACTAACTCGCTAGTTGACCGAGCTTTAGTGAGCCGAGCCAGCTCAGATCGAATTCCAGGCCTATCTCCAGCAAGCCACCACATTTGGGACACGTAATCGGTCCTTTTCCGTCCGTTTATGTTGGCCCATGGATAGGAAAATGCTCGTATCCATATGCGGGTGGCAGCGGTCTAAATGGCATCAAACCGCAAAAAAAAAGTAGGCAGGGAATAAAAATTAAACATAATTTAAATATAGTTGGGGCCCAAAAGTCCATGTTGTACATTTTTAAACCAACGGATAATGGCGTGCGGAGGTGGGGCTATAGACAACTTATACTCCTCGCCGTCGAGGTTGATGGAAACATGTGGTGGCGGCCACACATTGGCTACCGGAGGAGGCTGTAACAACTGCTCCGGTGCGGGAGGTGTCGGCACCGGCGCGGCCTGCTGCGAGAGTTGGATGGCCTCCTCGTGGCCATTCCACTTCGTGAGCTCCTCCTCCTTGGAGAGCTTGATGGCGCGCGATAGTCGTGTCCTTCGCCAGAGGCACGAGCTCGTAGTCGAGGTCCTCGCCCTCCGGTGGGTCATTGGCCTCCTCCTCCGCTGGCAAGTGCGGGCACGCCAACAGCAATGGCAGCGACTCATAGTACCGTGTGCCGACCATCCTAGGTGCCCAGGTCACGAGGTGGGGTACGTGTACCGTTGGAAAACACATATAGGAAACATAAAATAATCCTACACATAAAACCAAGATAATATTCAAGTGTGGGACGGTATCAGATCATACCCTCGTAAATTGAACTAGAGGAAGTTGTCAATGACTGGGGTGTCGGATGAACGTGTGCAACGACTTATTCCGTCGGCCCCACCTGATAGCCACACTGAACCCATTGCCTCCTACGACTTGATTTCACATGCCAACTTAATGGCACTGCTGCCATACATGCTTTTCAGGCGAGTTGTCCCGTCCAATCGACGGGCACGCGGCGGTGTAGTTGTGCACCATGGCACAACTTCCCGCTCCTTCCCGTGCCTTCTTGTTGCTCACGCCTCATCATCCTTCCCGTTCCTCACCTTTATCTAGCCCTTCTTTCCCTTGTGCTCACTGATGACCCACAAGTATAGGGGGTGTATCGTAGTATCTTCGATAAGTAAGAATGTCGATCCCAACGAGGAGCAGAAGGTGTTGACAGGCAGTTTTGATGAAGGATTCACTGTAAATGCTC
>NC_061509.1:154006969-154034790 GCF_022539505.1 Lolium rigidum
TTCATCTTCATCTTCAAGACATACTTGACACTTGATATCCTTCATCAATTTCTTCTTATTGCAACCTTGAAGCCAACATATGGTTCAAGCATTGCCTATGGACAACTCTTCATCTCCATCTTCAAGACATACTTGACACTTGATATCCTTCATCAATTTCTTCTTATTGCAACCTTGAAGCCAACATATGGTTCAAGCATTGCCTATGGACAACTCCTACAAATATAACTCAAAGCAAACATTAGTCCATAGGGATTGTCATTAATTACCAAAACCACACATGGGGGCTCCATGCACTTTCAGCGATTTACCCAGGTTCGGGGCCCTCGATGAGGTAAAACCCTTACGTCCTGCCTGTCTGTTCTTGATTATGAAGATATTGGGTTACAATGGGGTGCCGAATAGTTCGGCTGAGATCTCGTCGAGAGGCTAAGTGCTATGTCGACCTAGCTCTAGACTTTTGGTGGCTTAGATCGCTAAGATTGATTGTCCCCCTCGGCAGCCCCTCTCCTGGCCTTTATATAGGAGGCCAGGTCTCAAGAGGTCTAACCGAATACGACTAGGTTTACAATAGCTTTAGATCTAATCTTTCTTTGTTCGGCCGCCTCGTTATCTTGCCCACCAAGGAATCTTCTGGTGCGCCATCCAAGTGGCCCATCATGCCTCCAAGTGCCTTCATGGGCCTCCAACTAGACAATACGGGATATGGCAATGTCGGTTACCCGAAGGGTAATGCCCACGTCAGTAGCCCCCGAGTGTCCAGCCGAACATAGTTCGGGTGGAGACTGAAGCATGTCTCCTTATGATGTTCTTTCTCCTTGATCGTCCTTTGTTCATCTTGAATCAGCACATCTTCTTCTGTCGGGTGCGCGTTAGCGCTCCCGATGGGAGTAGCCCCCGAGTCTAGGTACGGATGCTTGCAATCCGTGCGTAGACTCAAGTTGTACCACTCGAACATTTTACTCTGCCGAAGTTTTTCTGCAAGTCTTCATAGGTCATCCGATATATTTTCTGCATTCAAGGGATGATAAGTAACGTGCCCAACTTTTGTTGGTTAACTGCCGATGGCAAAACAACGTTACCCTACACAGAATCAAGTCCCCGGGCATGATCCTGGAGTGCAAAAAAGTTCTGTCGGGTGCGCGTTCAGCGCTCCCGATGGGAGTAGCCCCCGAGTCTAGGTACGGATGCTTGCAATCCGTGCGTAGACTCAAGCTGAGCAACCTCCTTTCTCTTCATTTTTTCTTCGAGTCCTCAATCTATCGGGTGCGCGTCAGCGCTCCCGATGGGAGTAGCCCCCGAGTCTAAGTGCAGATGCTTCTCAATCTGTGCATAGACTCAAGTTCACCACCCGATACCTTTTCATTTTTCCTTCGAGTGCTTGCAACAATCTCTATGACGTCACTGTTGACGTGCGGCTGCTCTGGTTTGATTGACAAGACTTGACCTGACGGGCCCACCCTAGTTCTGCGCGGGCAGTTTTTAGGACTTGACCAGTGCACACGCGGCGACCGAGGCGTCCCCTCGATTTTCGCACAACGTGGGAATAATGGGCCGCCGGTTCCGTTCTCTTTTCAAGCGCCACGTGTACAGCCAGATCCACTCCACCTCCCACGACGCCTGTGGAGTTATGGCCACGATCTCGCACAGATTCTTACGGCATAAATAGAGGGCCTCCTTGTTTTTACCTTTCACACCTCTTACTGCTCATCTCCTTGCCCAAACCTTACTGCCTCCTCTGTTTCTTCGTCAGAAGTTCCGCACGCCATGGGCAAGAAGTAGAGCGCCAGCACTTCGGACGCGGCCAAAGTTAGCCGCGATTGGAGTGCCTCCGCCATTTCCAACCGTGACATCAACAAGCTACGCGCCCTCGACTTCATATCCGCATCTGAAGATGATATTCGTCTTCCAGGTGCGGTTTCTCGCCCAAGGCCCCCGAAGGGCTTCACTGTCATGTTCGTCGCTTTTTTGTTCCGTGGTCTTTCTCTCCCAGCCCACGAGTTCCTTCGCTCTCTTCTCTTTTTCTATGGGATCCAGCTCTGGCAGCTGACCCCAAACTCCATTCTCCATCTCTCCATCTTCATTACTGTTTGCGAGGCCTTCCTCGGCATTGACCCTCACTGGGGTCTTTGGAGGAAGATCTTCTATGTGAAACGCCACAATGACAGCAATGCCCCCCCCCCCCCCCCGTCGTTGGTGGCGTTGGCTTTGTTGTCAGGAAGGAGGTCGACTATTTCGACTATCCAATGAAGGAATCCGTCCAGGGCTGGCGCAACAAGTGGTTTTACCTGCGTGATCCTATAGTGCCCGGACGGCGCTCGAATCTCCCTCCCTTTGATGACGTCTTGGTGGCTCACAAGAAGAAGTCCTGGTGAAACGCCCTTTCTCCCGAAGAGAGGGCGACAGCCGACAGACTGTTTGAGCGGGTCGTCGTCTTGAAGAACACGGGAGGCTTGACGATGTGCGGCACTGAAGTAGTTTCAGTGTTCTTGCAACGTCAAGTGCAGCCGCTAATGTCTCGACCCCATCAGTTATGGCTTTATACCGGCAAGAACGACAAGTCAAGGATCAGCTCCTGCCGAGCACATGTCGGCGAGATGAGCTTCGGGACGAGGTTCGTCGCTTGACGTGCCTTAGTATGAAGGATAACATTGTCTTGACATCGGATCGTCCTCCTTATGATTTTGACCATCTCCCGACTGAGGTAATCTTTGCCGCTCCTTGCTTGCTTTCATCTCTTCTTTCTTCGTTGTGTTTTACAAATTTCCCTTTCTCTTCTCGATAGGCTTCCTCCGTCGTTAAATGTTATCCTCCCACACCGGAAAGCGGCGTCGAACCAGAGGATGATGATGACGATTCTGAAGGGACCGAGGACGCCTAGCAGGTCTTTGAGGACAACGATGTCCAAGAAGGCGACACTGTCGAGGAGGTCGCTTTTACCAGGAGCAAGTGTCGCTTGCAGATAGACGAAGATTTTATCACGACGGCTGAATCTAGTCCCAGCGACCGAGATAATGATGCCGTTGGAGATTCTCCGCCTTCTCCTGCCGACAAGGGGCCATCAGGCTTTTTCGCTGCCGAGGATGACTTGGAACTGTGAGCATCTTCACTCCTTCGTAAATTAACCTTTGTCATTTTGTATGCTAATCATTCTCTTTTCTGAAGTAGCTCTGATGATGATCTTGTCCCTCTCGCAAAGAGGGCTAAATTATCTGCTGAGAGAGCGGCATCAGCTAAGGAACCAAATCCTTCTCCTGCCAAGTCGACGCCTCCTACGAGGACGGCCGTGGAGAAGATTCCAGTGTCGAAGGTTATTCCTCCTGGCGATGCTCCTACTTCGTCGGCTGCTCGCGATCACGTAAGTATTTATTTTACCTTGTTTTGCTGAATTTTCTTCATGTCGACTGAGTCTCCCTGATTTCCCTTGCTGCAGCCGATTTACGCCACAGTCGATGCTGTGGTAGATTTCGCCGAGCGGTTACCCGACCGGAGGCCGAAACGCCCGGCTTCGAAGAGCTCGTCAAATCTTCGGCTGATCAAGTGCTTGGAGGCCAACGAGCTTGCCGCCGACGTCAAGAAGGAAAATGCCTTGCTGAAGGAGGAGGTGTCGAAGCTGAATCAGCAGATGAAGGATGAGCAGGACGCCAGGCGTGCGGCAGCGGTTGCAGTCGATAAAAAGGAAGGCGTCCTCCGTGAATCCATTAAGGATTTATTGGGTAAGGTTTATGACACATAGTTTTATCTTTTGGTATTTCCTTTGTGGCTGCTGATCTGTCTTTCTTTCAGAGGCCGCCAATATAACCGTCACTCGACGCCATCAGCTTCGGGAGGACTCCACATCCGATGCCCCGTCAACTAGCTGCGGAGTCTAATGTCCAAGTCCTTGGACTTCGCAAAAGACTAGAGGAGCGTTGTCGAGGCTGTACTCGATGATCTTCCCGAAGCTGAAGCAGGACAAGACCCTTGGCGAGATGGCGGATGCTTTTCTTGTCGACTCTTCCGAGCCTATGGAGGTATTGAAACACCGTTCCCGCTTGTTTGGGGCGGTTCTTACTTTCCAGCTGCTAATGGGCCACGGGATGGGGTCTGATTTGGAGGAGTTATCTAAGGCCTTGCCTGTGGATGGCGACAACCACGTAGTCGACCTTGAACCTTTTAAAAGATCGGCAGTGACTTGTGCCAACCGACTCCTGAAGTTGGTAGATGAAGCACAGGCCAAACCCGCTCCCGAAGCTGCTCCTGGCTCATCATCAGTGCCTCCTTGAACTTTTGCTTGAAGACTTGTAACTGAGACCATTTGCAATTTGACTTAGTCCTGTTTTACTTCGGCTCTTTTGCCAATTCAAACGCTCGTTTGAATGTAATATATACGCCAAGCGCTCCCGATGGGAGTTTTATGCTAATGTTGTTCTGAACCAAAGATTGTACTGCAGATCGCTTCATCTTCTTCCCGTGCCGAGATTTTCTCAAATCCTTCGACTAACGATGAATCGGACCTTATCCGCCGCTTACGTGACCAAGTGTCTCGTTTAAATAAAGACATTACTTCTCTTCGGGCAATGGCAGCGTTGGTGAAGAAAAAGGGCGAAATAGCCACTGCTATTGAGCAATATGCTCTCGATGGTCTTCATGTTGCCACTGAAAGTTTGGGCTGTGAGTGTTTTCCCATCTTCTGACCCCTGGCGTAGCTCGGATGCTCTTTTTAACTGATATTCGTTCTTTTCCAGTTGTATCTTCGGATAAGTCCGAGGAGGACAGGAAGATCCACGAGAAGGTCGAGGCGATAACTGATGCTGCTCACCCAAAGCATGATCTGTGGCTGCATCGTCCGAAGGCCGTTATCATGGCGAAGTTTGAGCATCGAGTGGAGAAGGCGCATTATTACTTCGACAAGTTCCACGCCCATCTCACGATGGTTTGGAAGACTTTGTTTCCTCTGGACCAGGCACCTGAAACCTTGTCTGCCTTGTTTACTCGATTTAAATCGCCCGAAAGGATTCGGCAGTTGGTGCGAAAAGAGCTTCTGGCTGGTGCTGAACTTGCCTTTGCTTCGGTATTGGCATGTCATCCATCTTTAGACTTGAGAGCCGTAGCAAACACCGAGAGGAGTTTAGGCCAATATTATGATATTGCTAGAGGCCCTGCATACACCATTATCTCTCGGATGGAGTCATGCCTTGAGAGGGAATCGAGGGGCCAAGGGAATCGAGGGGCCAAGGGAACCAGGGGACCCAGTCATGAATGTAATGACCTTGTACCTGCATAAGATTCCTTTGTATAATTTTACTACGTGCGTTACACGCTATGTCGGTTTGCTTGGTAATTTATTGTCGAGGGCGGCTGAGTGATCAGTTCAACCTGCTCTCTCGACGACTTCGTTGAATTTTGCAATGTTATTGCGAAGTCCATATGTAAGTTTTTGTAAGAGCGAGACCCATCGACTTAATCGAGGGAATTAGACGCTTGGCTTCGTCACGCGGTGCACCGGTTTGAGTCTTATTTTGTGATATTGTAACCATCGACTGCAGCACTCATGTATTTTTCGAGGCTTGGATTGGTTGTTTTGGTGCATCATTAATCTTAGCTCTCGTTGAGAGTATTTAATCAATGACACTGTGTAAGCGTATTCTTCAGGCCAGCGCTCCCGATGGGAGTAAGAGCCAATGGTTTGGGGCCTCAAACGATATGTTCGGGTGGTAGGGCCTGAACTTAAGAAAAAGGTAGAAAACCTGATTAGAACTTTATTCATAATGCAAAAGCAACCTTAAGGGCTGTCAAGTAAGTAAAAACAATTGTATCCTATGTATAGAACCGTCGCAACTGTGCGATGTTCCATGGATTCCCAACGTCTTTTCCTGAAGATGGGTTTTTGAACCGATATGCCCCTCCTGGTATCACTTCAGTGACGATGTATGGTCCTTCCCATGGGGATTCAAGTTTCAGGGGTCTTTCTTGCTTCAGCCGAAGTACCATATCTCCAACATTAAAGCTTCGACTGCGTATCCGTCGGCTGTGATAATTCCTCAACGCCTGTTGGTACACTGTCATTCTTGCCAAGGCGATGTCTCGTGCTTCGTCGAGAAGGTCCACGGCGTCCTGCAGCGCAATGTTGGAAGAAGATTCTGTATACGCTGTCACCCGAGGAGCTTCGAACCGAACGTCGGCTGGTAGAACTGCTTCGGCTTCATGCACCAAGAAAAACGGGGTGTACTGAGTCGACCTGTTAGGCGTAGTGCGCAAACTCCATAGCACAGATGGTAGCTCCTCGACCCGGGCTCCGGCCGCGCCCGTAAGGCGTTTCTTGAGGCCATCCCCTATTAGACCGTTGATCCTTTCCACCTGCACGTTGGTCTGCCGGTGGCTTACTGATGCAAACTTTAATTTGATTCCTCCGTCGTCGCAGAACTTTCGGAACTCTTTGGAGTCGAAGTTAGATCCGTTGTCTGTGATGATACTGTGGGGCATACCAAACCGACAAGTTATTCCTCTGAAAAACTGAACTGCTGTTTCGGCCTTTTGGTTTCGAACGGGCACTGCCTCGATCCACTTGGTGAACTTGTCGACTGCGACTAGCAAATACGTGTGCCCTCCAGGCGACGACCTCAGCAGTGGTCCAACTTGGTCGAGTCCCCACTGAGCAAAGGGCCAGGCTAGAGGTATTGTCATTAGATCTGTTGCGGGGGCGTGCGGTTTTGGGGAAAAGCGCTGGCAGGGGTCACATTTCATGACTAGATCTCAAGCATCCGACGCTGCTGTTGGCCAGTAAAATCCTGCCCTGAAGGCTTTTGCTACAAGGGCTCTGCTTCCTGCGTGGTGTCCGCAGGTTCCCTCATGTATCTCGCGCAGTAGTGCTTTTCCATCGTCAATGGCGATACACCTTTGGAGGATACCCGAGATGCTACGCTTGTAAAGCTCGCCATTAACCACAGTGAAGGCCTTTGATCGTCTGACGATCCGCCTTGCTTCCACAGAATCCTCTGGAAACTCCTGCTTCGTCAGATATGCTAGTAATGGTTTGGTCCATAGTGGCTCAAGGAGGAGGACTTGCTCCGCCGATGAAGGTGAAGGTTCTTCGACAGTTTGCTGCTGGTCCGCCGCTGATTCATTAGTCGATGATTTTGAAGGTGCTGGAGCTTTCTCCTTTATCGATCTCTGGGCAATGACTTCGTAAAACACTCCGTCTGGGATGGGGGAGCACATGGACCCAATATTTGCCAGAGTGTCGGCTTCTTCATTGTTGGCTCTGCCGATATGTTTGAGTTCGCATCCTTCGAACTTGGCTTCCATATTTTGATACAACTGTCGATAAGCGATCATGTTATCGCAGCTTGTTGATGTCACATAGGTTCATCGACTGTTGCACCACCATGTTTGAATCTCCATAGATTTCTAGGCGAGTTGCCCCGCATGCTTTCGCCATCCTCATCCCGTGCAGCAGCGCTTCATACTCTGCTTCATTGTTCGTCGGCAGGGAGAAATTCATACGTAGTATGTACTTCATCTTATCTCCCTGCAGCGATATCAATATTACTCCTGCTCCTGCGCCCGTGCTCCGTTTTGATCCGTCGAAGTACATTGTCCATGATCCCGACAGTGGCTGCCGAGTGTCCGTGGATCGGATCCAATCTGCCACGAAATCTGGGAGGACTTGGGATTTTATCGCCGTTCGATTAACGTAAGTTATGTCGTGTGGTGCTATTTCGATGGCCCATTGGGACACTCGACCGGTGGCTTCTGGATTAGTCATTATGTTCTTCAATGGCGCTTCACTTACGACGATAATCGTATGCTCCGTGAAATAATGACGCAGCTTGCGAGCCGACTTCCATACTGCATACGCCAGCTTCTGATGGTGAGGGTATCTCTGCTTCGCGGGTGTGAGTACTTCACTGAGGTAGTAAACGGGCCTTTGAACACCGTGGACTTTTCCTGCCTCTTCTCGCTCAACGACCAAAACGCTGCTGAAGACTTGTGCTGTTGCGGCTATGTACATAAGTAGCGTTTCTTTTTCGTGCGGGGTGACGAGGACTAGGGACGTCGACAGGATTTTCTTCAGGTTATCGAAGGACTCCTGCGCCTCTTTTTTCCACTCGAACTTTTCTAACTTTTTCATCAGGTTATAGAAAGGCAAAGCTTTTTCTCCCAGCTTGGCGATGAATCTACTAAGCGCTGCCAGTCGCCCTGCCAACTGCTGCACTTGGTGCAGATTCTTTGGCGGCTCCATGTTGAGAATAGCTTTGATCTTCAAAGGATTGGCTTCAATTCCCCTGGCTGAAATGAAGTACCCAAGTACCTGTCCCCCTGGTACTCCGAAGAAACATTTTTTGGGATTCAGCTTGATTTTATACTTGTCTAAGCTGTCGAAAGTTTCCCGTAAGTCATCGATGAGGGTGGCGGCGTGCTTCGTCTTCACCACGATGTCGTCGATGTAAACCTCGATGTTCCTCCCAATCTACTCTCCAAGGCAAGCCTGCATGCAACGTTGATAGGTTGCTCCTGCGTTTTTTAACCCGAAGGTCATGACGTTGTAACAAAAAACGTCGTGTGGGGTGATGAACGCGGTTAGCTCCTGGTCCTCTTTCTTCAGTTTGATCTGATTATACCCGGAGTATGCATCAAGGAAGGAGAGGCGATCGCATCCGGCCGTGGAGTCGACTATCTGATCAATACGAGGCAGCGGGAAGTGGTCTTTCGGACAGTGTTTATTAAGGCTGGTGTAATCGATACACATGCGCAGAGCGGTGGTGTCCTTTTTGGGCACCATGACAGGGTTGGCCACCCACTCAGCTTCCTTGAGCTCCCGAATGAATCCTGCCTTACGGAGTCGACTGATTTCTTCGCCAATTGCTCTCCTCTTTGGTTCAGAAAATCGGCGCATTGACTGCTGTATCGGTTTGGTCTGTCGGGTCAACATTAAGGGCGTGCTCGGCGAGTTCCCCGGGGATACCCGGCATGTCGGATGGTTCCCATGCAAATATCTCCCAGCGCTCACGGAGGAACTCGATGAGCGCGCCTTCCTATGCGCCAGTAAGGTCAGCCGACGTATTGACCGTTTTCTTCGGGTCAGTGGGGTGCACCTGCAGCTTCTTGGCTTCCTTTGCAGCGTCAAATTCGTCGGACCTTACGTTTCGATTGTCGGCTGGTGGTTGCGTGTGATCTGTAACGGCGTCGATCGCGTTGAGTTCTTCCTTGGCTCCGAACTTCGAGGCGATCTTCTGGAACTCCCTGTCGCAGTTGTCCGATCGAGCAAAGCTTCCATGTACGGTTATTGGGGTGTTGTTGCCTGGCATCTTCAGTTTTAGGTACGCATAATGAGGTACGGCCATGAATTTGGCAAACGCGGGCCTGCCGAGGATGGCGTGATACTGAGACTCCCAGTCGACTACTTCGAACTCGATCTTCTCTTTTCTGAAATTGTTGGGCATGCCGAAGACTACGTCCAGTGATGTTTTACCAAGAGAATAAGCGGGTCGAGTCGGTATAATGCCGTGGAACCCTGTGTTGGACTCTTTTAGCATATCGACTGTTAGGCCCATTGCCCTCATTGTGTTGGAAAATAGCAGATTCAAGCCACTTCCTCCATCCATGAATACTTTGCTCATATTGTACCCTCCAATATGTGCTTCAAGGACAAGGGCCGCGTGGCCGGGCCTCGGAACAACTTTCGGATGGTCCGCCCTGTCGAAGGTGATACTCTGATCCGACCAGTCGATGAAATCGGGTGTATCAACCATGGCGACTTCCGCGTATTTTACTTCTCGGGAGAACTTCTTGATTTCTCTCTTTGAAAAGTTGGTTTTATGGATCATGTTGACTTGCCCGCATGGTTCCGGGAACACCTCGGTTGATACATGTTCGTTTCCTTCTGCTGGTACGTGCGGTTCCGGTACATATGGTTCTGGTGGATAACTGTAGGACCCTGCCCTTCTCTCCATTGCGTGAACTCTTGACATGGCCTCGGCCCTGAGGTCATCGCAGAACTGTCGAATTTCCAGAAAATGTCGACAGTTCCTTAACAGGTGACTGGATTTCTCTCGACCGTCCTTTGGATCAATGTAAGAATGAAGGTAGCATGGTGCCTCAAGTTTCTCCGTAGCCGAAAGGTACGGTGAACGGGTGCGACCCCTGATTGACGACGTGTCGTGGCACCCTTGTTCGAACTGGCGTAGGTGAGCTGCTGTTCGTCCTTCCTCCTCGCGGTGCGAGCCCCTTCGTCTTTTCCTCTGTCCTGCCATGGCGTCGAAACTTCCTCGGTTGCTCTCTTGTATGCTCCTGGGTGGAACTTTTAGGGTTGCTGTTGGAGGAACGCCTTCCGAAGCCGCGACCTTCAGGTCGGATGCGCCATCCCTAGGGAGGCGAAGAAAACCTCCGGAGTCGATGATGAAGTGGACACCACCGAAAGTAGCATCCATGTCGCGAGACGATCCCACAGGGATCGGGTGAAGTGCTTCGCGGTGCGGTACAAACTCGAAGGATCCACAGCGGATTGAATCTCTTGGTTCTGCTGGCGTCGGTGATTCGAGTAAGAACGCCGCGGACGTGACTGGTACTGCCGATGACTTGCCTGGTGCCGACAGGCTTCCCACAGACGGCGCCAATTGTCGAGGGTACTCCTCGGCAATGCCCTCCGATTGGGGCTTAGGGTTGACGGAATCCCGCAAGCCGACACGAGACATCGGTTCACGGACAAGCGGGAGAGCGATTTACCCGGGTTCGGGGCCCTCGATGAGGTAAAACCCTTACGTCCTGCCTGTCTGTTCTTGATTATGAAGATATTGGGTTACAATGGGGTGCCAAATAGTTCGGCTGAGATCTCGTCGAGAGGCTAAGTGCTATGTCGACCTAGCTCTAGACTTTTGGTGGCTTAGATTGCTAAGATTGATTGTCCCCCTCGGCAGCCCCTCTCCTGGCCTTTATATAGGAGGCCAGGTCTCAAGAGGTCTAACCGAGTACGACTAGGTTTACAGTAGCTTTAGATCTAATCTTTCCTTGTTCGGCCACCTCGTTATCTTGCCCGCCAAGGAATCTTCTGGTGCGCCATCCAAGTGGCCCATCTTGCCTCCAAGTGCCTTCATGGGCCTCCAACTAGACAATACGGGATAGGGCAATGTCGGTTACCCGAAGGGTAATGCCCACGTCATCCTTTGTGTTCAGCAAACCCGGTGAGATTGACAACCTCACTGTGAGTTGGGGCAACATATTTTGGTTGTCTTGTGTGCAGGTTTCACGTTATTGCTGACGCCGGTAGTGCGCTCTGCCACAAGTCAGCTAGCAACATCTTCAGAAGTCACACATTTCTCCTACTGGTCGATTAAAGTTTGGTTTCTTACTGAGGGAAAACTTGCTGCTGTGCTCGTCACACCTTCCTCTTGGGGTTCCCCAACGGTGTCAAGCACCATCACCCTGTATGGCTAATTTCTTCGGTCGCCGCTACCTCCTCGAATGGGAGGCATGTCGCATGTACGAGATGAGATACATGGCGTCGTCCAACATGCGATGCTCCGTTGGATGGCGGTTGAGTGCTTGTAGTTTGCATGTACCGTCGAAGCCACGTGCCGCAGAAATGGAAGTGGCAATCCACCAACATTACTACAGCGAGCTGACGCCAGATCAATGCGCGGATCCCTCGTGGGATCCCGAAAAAACAATGTGGAACACCTTTTTCCGCCAGTGTCGGGAGATGGAGCTCGCCAGGTTCGACGGAGGCATCCCACCACAAGCAAACAAGAACATCATCTGGCCACATGCTCTAGTGGGGCACACGCTCGCCGCGGTTCTTAACCACATCGTCATGGGGGTCGAGCCACGCCTTACGTTCCTGTCGCAAGAATATCGTTGGGAGCCTCCACCGCGGCGGCGCCGCGGACCACTCGCACCTCGTCTTATATAAAGGATGAGTACAAGGAGAAGTCGCACACGGGGTCCACCAACGGGGCCTTTTTCATCTGTGAACCGCGGGCTCCGCGTCCACAGTTGCCGCCACGCGGCTGCCTGCACCTCGCTAAGCCGAAAATGGAGCTCGAAACCATGCGCGGTGAAGCATGAGGAGCTAGAGTGGCAATCGTCGGTGTCTTTCGTGAGCTAGATTGCACTCCGGGATGATGACTGACTTGGAGGAGTTTTCATGCTTAAGGATGGCCATGTGCGCCTGCTTCGAGGATGTACCGCCATCGAGCCTTGAGTTTGCCTTGTCCTGGTCCAAGGCCGAGGCAAAGAAGGAGGCGCAGGAGCATGCACGGTGCATCGGCCTTTACGTTGACCTCGACGAAGACGAGGCCAGCCCGAGCCGCCATAGGTAGGGCGACGTCCGCCGCCCGCCGAAGAACCAGCTGCCGACGACATGGAGTACTACCCCCGACTCGGCAGAGGAGTCGATGTCGACGTCCTGTGTCATTTGTCGGACATGAGATAGGGCACCTCATGTGGACCAAGTCAAATGAACATGGGAAAGGCAAAACCCCAACCCAGCGGCATGACGCAAACAAACCATGCTGGTCGTGGCAACCCATTCGTGACCGTAATTAGGAGTGGCACACAAGCAAGTAGGAACAAACTCTCTCCTCTCCCTCCTCAACACAACTTTGCTGCATATCATATCCAGCGGTCTTCGGTATTCTTCAGCCTTGTAAAATGCAATGCTCCAGTGGTTCACTGTGAGATGAGTGAAAATACATACGCCAAGCCATATTATCTAGTTGATGTCACCTATCCTGACTGGACCACACTTATGAAGACTATCCATGAGTATGCAACCGAGAAAGAGAAGAGGTTTGCGAAACAGTAAGAGGCTTGCGGAAAATATGTGGAGCAGGAATTTGATGTGCTCCAATCTTTGTGGGCTATTTTCCATCACCTTGCTAAAACATGGAACCTTGAGACCATGTGGAAGGTGATAACCGCTTGTGTAATCATGCACAACATAATAGTTAACCAAGAGCGGAATGCTACATGCATCCATGACCAAAGATGGTAACTTCAATGCGGGTTGGTTGAGCCAGCGCCTGGGCTTCTATGTGCACACTAAGTTCCGTGATCGCTACATTCATAATCGTCTTCAAACAGATTTGGTTGAGTATCAATGGTCATTGGCAGATGGCAGACCACGAGAAATAGTCATCGGTCATCCCATATAATTTTGTTTGTTTAACTGTGAACTACGCATGTGGGCTATGTTTATTTGGATGTACGCTACTTAAATTTATTTGGCTACAGCATTATGTTTTTTATAAATATGAGCCATTTGAGTTAATAAAAAGGGAAAAATCAATCAAAATGGCCAGGCCGAACCAAATGTGTCGGGCCACTAGGTTGCCCGCCAACCTAAACGGAAAAAGATGTCCCGGCCAATTGAAACGAACCAAAACGGAAATTTTTCGTGTCCCAAATAGGTTGAGCGCCCTGAGCTTTCTAACTCTAACAATTGTAATCCAAGGATAAACAGGTGACCTCCACACAATTTCAGCTCTCCATCGAGCACTTAATTCATGGCACGGCTACCCCTTAGCTTTTTCGACAAAGGAAATATATTGATATCAAACAGATACCAATTGTATCTAAGTTCTGCAACAACGAAATGTCCTAAAGATATTACGGATGCACACAATCCTACTATAAAAAGGAAAAGGAAAAAATAAAAATAAAAGATCCTGCTACGGTGATCAAAACCTTGTAACTGCGACACAAACCATAGCCAAGACAACACCCAGAGTCCGTGCTCACAAAACAATGTCTTTAAGAAGGCTATTGGTAGACACAACCAATTAAGGTCAGATCTCGAATTTTCACTCTGGAGCAAATTACACCTTCTCAAAACAATGCCTTCAACAAGAACATTGCGAGACACAACCAATTAAAATTGGTCATTGGGTTCTTGCGTCTATGTACTCCTCCGGATTGCCACTCTCATTTGCCGCTACCGCTGCTGCAAGAAGAGAAACACCAAGCAAATTTCTTCTCAGTCTGCCATTACTAAATCTCACATATCAGATGCCATGACATTCTTCGCAACTATCTTTTCCATGTAATCGAAAACCAACACGTCCTATTATAACAATAGCCAGACTGACTTCGCGGCACTCCCTCCTGAAGCCGCACACTAGAAATATAAGTACACACCGAATCTCATTCGATCAAGCAATCTACGAGTAGTCGAGTACGAGACACCCCCTACCTAGAGCAGACATCTCCAAAGCAAGAGAACGGCGAGTCACTGGGTAACGTGACAAGCCTCCCAGCCACATCGGCATATCTTTCGGGAGAAGCTGGGCCTATCGACATGGACGCTGTCTACCTAGCTAGCATAGCTCCTACGTACCCTTGGATTTGAAGATCGACGTGGCTATGCCGACTGGCCACTCAACAAGAATCGAGCCATTCGTCGAACCTTTCCTTCCTCAACAAAGTTCTTGCCAAAACGAGAGAGGATCGATCTCGCACTCCAGCTATGGCGCGCGCACCACGTGTCCCGGCGCGCCGGGAGAGCCCAAACCAATCTCGAGACGGATAACCATTCCGTGCATCCGGGCTCGGCCCACTGGCCCGACGCGCTAACACCTGGCACTCCGCGTAAAGCGATGGAGGGCCTACGAGCTTTGGTCGGGAAGCGTGGCGCCACGTGTGAGCATCCCGCCGGCCGGGGCTCGTGCGCCGGTATAAAACCGGGCCGGAGCACCACCTCCCCAGCAACACTACAGAACGCCTGCGGCTGCGCTAGCTTAAGTTCAAGTGGAGTCCGTCTTTGCCGATTCGATACCGCGCACGACGGCTACGCAATGGAGAGCGACTGCCAGTTCTACATGTTCGGCGCCCCGCCGGTGGACGTCGACGATGGGCACGGCCAGTTCCTCCTCCAGCAGCAGCAGCAGCTGAGCGGCGGCGGGGGCGGGGAGAGGAAGCGGCGGTTCACGGAGGAGCAGGTGCGGTCGCTGGAGAGCACGTTCCAGTCGCGGCGGGCCAAGCTGGAGCCCCGGGAGAAGGCGGCGCTGGCGCGGGAGCTGGGGCTGCAGCCGCGGCAGGTGGCCATCTGGTTCCAGAACAAGCGCGCGCGGTGGCGGTCCAAGCAGCTCGAGCAGGACTTCGCCGAGCTGCGGGAACACTACGACGACCTCCGCGCCCGCGTCGAGGCGCTCAAGCAGGACAAGCTCACGCTCGCCGCGCAGGTACATCATAGTTACACTTACACTACGCATGCCATCGATCCTTCACGGTTTGGTCGATCATTCACATCTCTCTTACTGACATTAAATACATCTTGGTCCGCAGCTGGAAGAGCTGAAGGAGAAGCTGAACGAGCGGCAAGACCAGAGCGCTAGCTCCGACGGCGGCGCCGTCGCCGAGGTGGACGACGACACGAGGAATAACGTTTGCTGCCTCGTGGAGAGCGCGGCGACGGAGGCGGACGTCTCAGAGGACTCGGCCGCGGGATGGTACGAGCACGACGACCACCTGGCGACATACGGGGGTGGACTTCAGGAGCCGTTCTGCGCCACGCCGGAGCTGTGGGAGACGACATGGCCGGTGCTGGAGTGGAACGCGGTAGCGTGAATCAGCGATCTGCATAAATCTCTGTGTACTCGTCTCGTGTGCCTGTATATGTACGTACGTCTTAGTTGTTGCGAGCTCGCTCAGCCGGCTGATCGATCCGGGCTCCGGCGATCACATCAATCGGGTTAGATTAGATGTAGTGGTAGAAGAAAGATCAGCAGACAGCCTAGGGAGGGATGCAAGCGGCCGGGGCAAACAGAGAAGAAGCGATGCAATCTACATGCATGCTGCCGGCCGCCGGCCGGTAGACGGTCGTCGTCTTCGTCGAGTCTGCGGTTCATGTCCGTGTAATGGCCGCAGGCCGCTCCGACGTGCCGCGTCGATCTGGGTGTGTCACTCATGTACGGTTCATGTCGCGCCGTCGCTCGAAACAAAACTACAGTTACCCGCCTAGAATGAATCAGCACCCCAGCATTAAGATAAACATCAAACAGTATAAAGCATTTAACAAAACGGAAAATTACAACAATTTTTTTAAGATGCTCTTCATCTTCAACCTCTAGAAGTGCGCCGGCGCTGCCGCCCCCCTCGCTGAGCAGCCGTTCTTGTGTTCTCGCGCTCGTGTTACTTCAGGCCATGGATCCAGCACAGCAGGAACGGACGATGCGCCCGGGGCCCGGGATGGAATGGACGACAAGAGAGACGTCGCCGTCGTCGGGGGCAAAGCTCGCAGGCCGCTGTCGCCGCACCACGGGGTGCGATCTGTAGTCAATTGTTGCTCCTTTGGACGCCAGCGGGCGTGTCGATCGTTCGTTCGTCCGTATGGGCACCGTCGCGCGGAGCTCAAAGACGATGAAAAGGGCAGCTGGAAAATGACGCCGGAGGGAGGCGGCTGTCAACGGGGGAGAGGACGGTTCGGCGACGACGAAAAGGAAGTTCTGGATGCGTGGCCAGGCGGCCGAACGGATGGTGGAAAAACGCCTCACTGAGAACGAGAGAGTGACGGGCGCCTATTGAGACCAGATCAGCAGCGCCCAGATATTCTAATTTAAGAGTCATGTTATCCACGAGTAGGAATTGTTCGTGGGCGACTAGGACTGCCTATCTCGACTAGACACTTCACTCGGTCTGATACCGATGGTAGTGTTTTCATAAGGAGAAGCAAGGTTGCAGGGAGAAACTGGATGTTGATATGAGAACGAGCTGATCGCTTTGGTTCTAGATTGGCATGCTTGATCAGCTGGTCGAGATTTCTCAAGTGAATGGATAGATTCGAAACATTTAAATTCTTTTTGAAACGACAATAAAGACTTTGCCTCGGTTTATTAATTAAGGAGCTTGCTCAACAAAAATAAAAGAAGATTACATCTGGTTCAACTTTCCTAGCATGACTTCACTCAAAACATTGGCACCCGCGCGCTTGTTGCAGAACACACCCTTGTTCCTCACATCTTGTGCCACCAAGATTTGATTGAGAGAGTTGCCCAATTTCGGAGATCAAGGGCATCGAGACTCACCACATGGTGTATGTGGTGAGCAACCTAAACAAACAAAAAAAAAAGGGCATGGAGACTCATCCAATCCTTGACGAAGCCCCAAAACCTTAGGGTGAAGCAGCGTTTAAACATAACATACTTGTCCATTGAGATTTCCTTTCCGAACTCCAGTACAACCAAAACATAATGACAAGGCATGCGTAGTTACGTACTGATTGTGATGTGTTGAGATAGGGGGAGGGGAGACTCTTCCCTTCTGATCATCTGTTCAAACTGCACTAGTATTCCAGTTTTGAGGTGTCCAAAGTTGCCGCTCGAAAACACGGTTAGAAACTTGGTGGTTTCAACGGCAGTTATTGTTGGAGTATTAGGCAATTTCCGTGTGAGTTTAATTACCGAAAGTAACATTACATATGCACAGGCATACTTAACCATACACATCAGACTAAGCACATGCATCAGATTTGAACATGGAACAAGTAGCAGTGCAAGGTAGGAGAGGAAAAACACGTACATCGCGATCGGGAAGGTCGCACCAGCAACACCACCACCACCACCATGGGAGTTGTTGATGTCGCCCATGGTGTAGTCAGAGTCGTCGACGAAGCAGTCGAATCGGCGATGAAGAAGACGAACAGCAGCGAGCAGTCGCGCCGAGACGCTCCCCAAAAACCTTATCGCCCGTCTCCCGGTGCAGGATCTCAACGGACGGGGTTTCGGAGGCCTGCTCTCCCGGACGGCCGTGCACGCAGTCGCCGGGATGGGGAAGACTAGAGAGTAGCGCAGCAAAAGGAACTTCGTGAGAGAGAGAGATCTAAGAGCACTGTTTTCCAGATCTGATCGGTCTCCTTATATAGCCTGGGAGGAGAGCCGCCCCGACCGCGTTGACACGCGTAGGAAACCAGGGACACGCGGCGAGCATGCACATGCAGGTCAACACGTACCCAACTCAGTTGGTGCACCAAGCAAAAAATTTAGGCTTCCTTGAGTGTGTCTCGAACTCGAACTCGAACTCGAGTCACGAAATGCGACGTTGCGTGCGTGACGAGGCGAGGCGAGGCGGGCGGAGGAGGAGGAGTGCGCGAGGGCTCTTTCTATTCTCACTCAATTGGAATGACTAGAACAACAGCCCTTATATACCACTCCAACTCTCTCCCAACTAGCAATGTGGGACTAAACTTTATCCCCCAAGGCTGTCCCAAGCTGCCAACGTGATGGGCCTTGAGATTTCAGGAATTGTAGACTATATGGGCTGCCTTACTGGGCTGCAGCCCATCTACATTCAACAATCCCCCACCAGATCTCATATGCACATCAGATGACACATTAGTTCCATTCACTGTTTAATATACCTGCACTTCGGTGGAGATCGTAAGTTGAACTTCCACTTAGGCAAGGTGCTACGCTTGACTACAACTGAACAATGGACTATGACTTGAATTGTCAGTCTTTGTGCAGCAAGTTTCGCTCAATGCCGGCACGGTACTAGGCTACCATAGCCTTCCCCTCGAGTGGAGCTTATAAGTCATACCCCTCGGCCCTTCATGAGCTTACTAGAGATTCACCCAAATCTCCCACACTATGACCAGTAGTGTCACTCATATAGGTGTGTTCTTCAAAAGATCGCCCTGTAGGACGACGTCTTCGCTCATTAAGAGCCGCTCAGAACACATTAAGACATTGTCAACTCGCCTTACAAGTAGCTATGAGAGAATTGCATCCGCAGCGGAGTGGGAGTATTAAATTTTCTCTCAACTCGGTTGCTCCGGTTTGTTTTCCTGTGTCCTACTTCACGGAATTTCCGATCACATAGGTTGGGTTACCCCTCGGCAACTCAAGTGGGTCTCAAACCCATCTCCCTCGATGCAAGGTCTATCATGTTTCTTGATAGTCCTTTTGTGAAAGGATCTGCTGTATTCTTAGCACTTTGGACATAATCCAATGCTATCACTCCGGAGTTCTTCAGTTTTCTGATAGACTTCAATCTCCTCTTGATATGTTTGGAACTTTTCATATTATCCTTAGAACTTTTCACTTTAATAATCACAGTTTGATTATCACAGTTCATAAGGAGGGTCGGTATTGGTTTTTCAACCATAGGCAAGTCCATCAAGAGCTCACGAAGCCATTCCGCTTCGACGAGTAGGCCGTATCTAATGCCGTGAGTTCCGCTTCCATAGTTGACCTCGTTAAGATGGTCTGCGCTTGCAAGACTTCCAGAAAACAGCGCCACCACCAAGAGTGAAAACATATCCACTTGTGGCCTTCATCTTAGCATCGAAATCCAATTGGAATCACTATACCCTTCAAGTCCTCTTGGATACCCGGTATAATGAATTCCATAACTCATGGTTCCCTTTAGATAGGCATCACTCTCTCAAGAGCATGCCAATGATCATCTCCCGGGTTGGCCACAAACCGGCTAAGTTTGCATACAGCAAACGAGATATCAGGCCTCGTAGCGCAAGCTAAATACATGAGTGAACCAATGATTTAAGAGTATCTCAATTGATCTCTAGTTGCCTTTTCATTCTTTCGAAGCAAGACACTCGGATCATAAGGTGTGAGAGAAGATTTGCAATCAGCATCCAAATCTGCTCAACACCTTCTCAACATAATGAGATTGCACAAGTGTAATCCCATTATTCTCATCTCTCAATAACTTGATGTTTAATATAACATCAACTTCCCCAAGATCTTTCATCTCAAAACACTGAGATAAAAAGGTTTTTACCTCTTCAATCACTTTGAGACTTGTCCCAAAAATTAGTATGTCATCCACATACAAGCATAGGACAACTCCCTCACCCCCACCATGGCGGTAATACACACATTTGTCGGCTTCATTGACAACAAAGCCCACGGATGTCAAAGTTCTTTCAAACTTCTCATGCCATTGTTTGGGTGCTTGTTTAAGACCATACAAAGATTTCTTTAATTTACACACCTTTCTTTCTTGACCTTGCAAGACGAAACCATCAGGTTGTTCCATGTAAATTTCCTCGTCCAACTCTCCATTTAGGAAAGCCGTCTTAACGTCCATTTGATGAACGAGAAGACCGTGTGAGGCAGCCAATGACAGTAGTACTCGAATGGTGGTCAATCTCGCCACAGGTGAGTAGGTATTGAAGAAATCTTCGCCTTCCTTTTGGGTATAGCCTTTGGCTACAAGCCGAGCTTTGTACTTCTCAATAGTACCATCTGTAGGGATTCGTTGCATAGAAAACAAAAAAATTCCTACCGCGAACACGCAATCCAAGCCAAGATGCAATCTAGAAGACGGTAGCAACGAGGGGATTATCGAGTCTCACCCTTGAAGAGATTCCAACGCCTACAAGATGAGGCTCTTGTTGCTGCGGTAGACGTTCACTTGCCGCTTGCAAAAGCGCGTAGAAGATCTTGATCACGGCGCCACGAACGGGCAGCACCTCCGTACTCGGTCACACGTTCGGTTGTTGATGAAGACGACGTCCACCTCCCCGTTCCAGCTTGGGAAAGAATGAAATCTCTGGTTAAAAATTGCCCAACCCATGGACTGACTACTTGGATGATCATCCAAACCTTCTATGCAGGACTAAATTTTTCTTCGCGGAATTTATTGGATTCAGTCTGCTGGAGGTACCTTTATGTCCATCACTCTTGGTGAAGCAACAAAGCTTCTTGATAATATGATGGTTAATTACTCGAATGGCACACGGAAAGAGCTCCACAAGGTAAGAAGGTAAATTCCGTTGAAGAATCCTCTTCCTTGAATGATAAAGTTGATGCTATTATGTCTATGCTTGCGAATGATAGGACTAATGTTGATCCTAATAATGTTCCATTAGCTTCATTGGTTGCCCAAGAAGAACATGTTGATGTAAACTTCATTAAAAATAATAATTTCAACAACAATGCTTATCGGAACAATTCTAGTAATAACTATAGGCCATATCCTTATAATAATGGTAACGGTTATGCTAATTTTTATGGGAATTCTTACAACAATAATAGGAATACACCCCCTGGACTTGAAGCCATGCTTAAAGAATTTATTAGTACACAAACTGTCTTTAACAAATCTGTTGAGGAAAAGCTCAATAAAATTGATATTCTTGTTTCTAGAGTTGATAGTCTTGCCTCTGATGTTGATCTTTTGAAATCGAAAGTTATGCCTAATATGGATATTGAAAATAAAATTGTTACTACAGCAAATGCCATCCAAGTTAGAATTAATGAGAATATAAGATTAATGGCTGAACTGCGTGCTAGGTGGGATAGAGAAGAAAATGAAAAACTAGCTAAAAAGGAAAATGTAGCTAAAGTTTGGACTATTACCACCACTAGAAATGCTAATGATTCATATGTTGCTGCACCTCCTACTATCAATGGTAAAATAATTGGTGTTAGCAATGCTTCTACTCCTAGTGCAAAGCGCGCAAAATTACCTGAAACTGCTAAAAGCTACGTTGAAACTGCTCTGTGATAAAGCTGCTGAAATTTTTTCCAACCTTGGGGATGATAATCCCATTGCTTTAGATTGTAATGATTTAGATTTTGATGATTGCCACATCTCTGAAGTTATAAAGTTCTTGCAAAAACTTGCTAAGAGTCCCAATGCTAGTGCTATAAATTTGGCTTTCACAAAACATATTACAAATGCTCTCATAAAAGCTAGAGAAGAGAAACTAAAACTTGAAACTTCTATTCCTAGAAAGCTAGAGGATGGTTGGGAGCCCATCATTAAAATGAGAGTCAAAGATTTTGATTGTAATGCCTTATGTGATCTTGGTGCAAGTATTTCGTTATGCCTAAAAAAGTCTATGATATGCTTGACTTGCCACCATTGAAAAATTGTTATTTGGATGTTAATCTCGCGATAATGCTAAAAAGAAACCTTTGGGGAAAGTTGATAATGTTCATATTATGGTTAACAATAACCTTGTCCCCGTTGATTTTGTTGTCTTGGATATTGAATGCAATGCATCTTGCCCCATTATATTGGGAAGACCTTTTCTTCGAACCGTTGGTGCTACTATTGATATGAAGGAAGGTAATATTAAATATCAATTTCCTCTCAAGAAAGGTATGGAACACTTCCCTAGAAAGAGAATGAAGTTACCTTATGATTCTATCATTAGAACAAATTATGATGTTGATGCTTCGTCTCTTGATGTTACTTGAGATACACTTTCGCGCCTAGCTGAAAGGCGTTAAAGAAAAGCGCTTATGGGAGACAACCCATGTTTTTACTCCAGTATTTTTGTTTTATATTTGTGTCTTGGAAGTTGTTTACTACTGTAGCAACCTCTCCTTATCTTAGTTTTATGTTTTGTTGTGCCAAGTAAAGTCTTTGATAGAAAAGTAAGTACTAGATTTGGATTACTGCGCTAGTTCCAGATTTCTTTGCTGTCACGAATCTGGGTCTATCTCCCTGTAGGTAGCTCTGAAAATTACGCCAATTTACGAGCATGATCCTCAGATATGTACGCAACTTTCATTCAATTTGAGCATTTTCGTTTGAGCAAGTCTGGTGGCCTAATAAAATCCATCTTTACGGACTGTTCTGTTTTGACAGATTCTGTCTTTTATTTCGCATTGCCTCTTTTGCTATGTTGGATGAATTTCTTTGATCCATTAATGTCCAGTAGCTTTATGCAATGTCCAGAAGTGTTAAGAATGATTGTGTCACCTCTGAACATGTGAATTTTTATTATGCACTAACCCTCTAATGAGTTGTTCGAGTTTGGTGTGGAGGAAGTTTTCAAGGATCAAGAGAGGAGTATGATGCAATATGATCAAGGAGAGTGAAAGCTCTAAGCTTGGGGATGCCCCGGTGGTTCACCCCTGCATATATTAAGAAGACTCAAGCGTCTAAGCTTGGGGATGCCCAAGGCATCCCCTTCTTCATCGACAACATTATCGGAGTTCCTCCCCGAAACTATATTTTTATTCCGTCACATCTTATGCACTTTGCTTGGAGCGTCGGTTTGTTTTTGTTTTTTGTTTTGTTTGAATAAAATGGATCCTAGCATTCACTTTATGGGAGAGAGACACGCTCCGCTGTTGCATATGGACAAATATGTCCTTAGGCTCTACTCATAGTATTCATGGCGAAGTTTCATCTTCGTTAAATTGTTATATGGTTGGAATTGGAAAATGATACATGTAGTAACTCTAAAATGTCTTGGATAATTTGATACTTGGCAATTGTTGTGCTCATGTTTAAGCTCTTGCATCATATACTTTGCAACCATTAATGAAGAAATACTTAGAGCTTGCTAATTTGGTTTGCATATTTGGTTTCTCTAGAGTCTAGATAACATCTAGTATTGAGTTTTGAACAACAAGGAAGACGGTATGGAGTCTTATAATGTTTACCATATGTCTTTTATGTGAGTTTTGTCTGTACCGTTCATCCTTGTGTTTGTTTCAAATAGCCTTGCTAGCCTAAACCTTGTATCGAGAGGGAATACTTCTCATGCATCCAAAATACTTGAGCCAACCACTATGCCATTTGTGTCCACCATACCTACCTACTACATGGTATTTATCCGCCATTTCAAAGTAAATTGCTTGAGTGCTACCTTTAAAATTCCATCATTCACCTTTGCAATATATAGCTCATGGGACAAATAGCTTAAAAACTATTGTGGTATTGAATATGTACTTATGCACTTTATCTCTTATTAAGTTGCTTGTTGTGCGATAACCATGTTTACGGGGACGCCATCAACTATTCTTTGTTGAATATCATGTGAGTTGCTATGCATGTCCGTCTTGTCCGAAGCAAGAGAGATCTACCACCTTCATGGTTGGAGCATGCATATTGTTAGAGAAGAACTTTGGGCCGCTAACTAAAGCCATGATTCATGGTGGAAGTTTCAGTTTGGACATATATCCTCAATCTCATATGAGAATAATAATTGTTGCCACATGCTTATGCATTAAAGAGGAGTCCATTATCTGTTGTCCATGTTGTCCCGGTATGGATGTCTAAGTTGAGAATAATCAAAAGCGAGAAATCCAAAATGCGAGCTTTCTCCTTAGACCTTTGTACGAGCGGCATGGAGGTACCCCATTGTGACACTTGGTCAAAACATGTGCATTGCAAAGATCCGGTAGTCCAAGTTAATTAGGACAAGGTGCGGGCACTATTAGTATACTATGCATGAGACTTGCAACTTGTAAGATATAATGTACATAACTCATATGCTTTATTACTACCGTTGACAAAATTGTTTCATGTTTTCAAAATAAAAGCTCTAGCACATATAGAGCAATCGATGCTTTCCTCTTTGAAGGACCATTCTTTTACTTTTATGTTGAGTCAGTTCACCTATCTCTCTCCACCTCAAGAAGCAAACACTTGTGTGAACCGTGCATTGATTCCTACATACTTGCATATTGTACTTGTTATATTACTCTATGTTGACAATTATCCATGAGATATACATGTTACAAGTTGAAAGCAACCGCTGAAACTTAATCTTCCTTTGTGTTGCTCCAATGCCTTTACTTTGATTTATTGCTTTATGAGTTAACTCTTATGCAAGACTTATTAATACTTGTCTTGAAGTACTATTCATGAAAAGTCTTTGCTTTATGATTCACTTGTTTTCTCATGTCATTACCATTGTTTTGATCACTGCATCCACTACATATGTTTACAAATAGTATGATCAAGGTTATGATGGCATATCACTTCGAAATTATCTTTGTTATCGTTTTACTCGCTCGGGACGAGCGTAACTAAGCTTGGGGATGCTTGATACGTCTCCGACGTATCGATAATTTCTTATGTTCTATGCCATATTATTGATGATACCTACATGTTTTATGCACACTTTATGTCATATTCGTGCATTTTACGGAACTAACCTATTAACAAGATGCCGAAGTGCCAGTTCTCGTTTTCTCGCTGTTTTTGGTTTCAGAAATCCTAGTAACGAAATATTCTCGGAATTGGACGAAACGAAGACCCGGGGCCTATTTTTCCACGGAGCTTCCGGAAGACCGAAGAACACACGAAGTGGGGCCACGAGGTGGCAACACCACGTGGCGGCGCGGCCCGGGGGGCCCGCGCCGCCTATGGTGTGGCCCCCTCGTCCGGCCCCCGACTGCTGCCCTTCCGCCTACTTAAAGCCTCCGTCGCGAAACCCCCTGATGCGGAAAACCACGATACGGAAAACCTTACGGAGACGCCGCCGCCGCCGATCCCATCTCGGGGGATTCGGAGATCTCCTCCGGCACCCGCCGGAGAGGGGATTCATCTCCCGGAGGACTCTACACCGCCATGGTCGCCTCCGGAGTGATGAGTGAGTAGTTCACCCCTGGACTATGGGTCCATAGCGATAGCTAGATGGTTGTCTTCTCCTCATTGTGCTTCATTGTTGGATCTTGTGAGCTGCCTAACATGATCAAGATCATCTATCTGTAATTCTATATGTTGTGTTTGTCGGGATCCGATGGATAGAGAATACCATGTCATGTTAATTATCAAGTTATTACATATGTGTTGTTTATGATCTTGCATGCTCTCCGTTTCTAGTAGAGGCTCTGGCCAAGTTTTTACTTTTAACTCCAAGAGGGAGTATTTATGCTCGATAGTGGGTTCATGCCCGCATTGACACCTGGGACAGTGGATGTAAAGTTCTAAGGTTGTGTTGTGCTTGTTGCCACTAGGGATAAAACATTGGCGCTATGTCCGAGGATGTAGTTGTTGATTACATTACGCACCATACTTAATGCAATTGTCTCGTTGCTTTGCAACTTAATACTGGAGGGGGTTCGGACGATAACCTGAAGGTGGACTTTTTAGGCATAGATGCAGTTGGATGGCGGTCTATGTACTTTGTCGTAATGCCCAATTAAATCTCACTATACTTATCATGTCATGTATGTGCATTGTTATGCCCTCTCTATTTGTCAATTGCCCGACTGTAATTTGTTCACCCAACATGCTTTTATCTTATGGGAGAGACACCTCTAGTGAACTGTGGACCCCGGTCCATTCTTTAATACTTGAAATACAAATCTGTCTGCAATACTTGTTTTACTTGTTTTCTCTGCAAACAATCATCTTCCACACAATACGGTTAATCCTTTGTTACAGCAAGTCGGTGAGATTGACAACCTCACTCGTTTCGTTGGGGCAAAGTACTTTGGTTGTGTTATGCAGGTTCCACGTTGGCGCCGGAATCTCCGGTGTTGCGCCGCACTACATCCCGCCGCCATCAACCTTCAACGTGCTTCTTGACTCCCTACTTGGTTCGATTAAACCTTGGTTTCTAACTGAGGGAAACTTGCCGTTGTGCGCATCACACCTTCCTCTTGGGGTTCCCAACGGACGTGTCAACTACACGCATCAGGCAGCGGAAGTAGTAGCTCCTCTTGAATCCGACAGCACGACAGCGAGCATGAAAACAATATCCCTCGCATTGTCTTAGTGATCACACGAACCAAATCCACCACACCTAAGTCCGATCATCACGAGACAAGGTGTAATTTCAATGGCGAACACTCAAAGTGTTCATCATATCAATCATATGATTCATGCTCTACCTTTCGGTATCACGTGTTCGAGACCATGTCCGTACATGCTAGGCTCGTCAAGGCCACCTTAGTATCCGCATGTGCAAAAGCTGGCTTGCACCCGTTGTATGCACTTGTTGATTCTATCACACCCGATCATCACGAGATGCTTCGAAACGACAAGTCTTGGCAACGGTGCTACTAAGGATGAACACTTTATTATCTTGAGATTTTAGTGAGGGATCATCTTATAATGCTACCGTCGCGATCTAAGCAAAATAAGATGCATAAAAGGATTAACATCACATGCAGTTCATATGTGATATGATATGGCCCCTTTGTCTTTGCGCCTTTGATCTTCATCTCCAAAGCACGGACATGATCTCCATCATCAACGGGCATGATCTCCATCATCGTCGGCGTAGCGTCAAGGTCAATGGCGCCGTCTTCATGATTGTTCTCCATGTAGCAACTATTACAACTTCTTTGAAATACTACTCAACATGAAATTTAAAGACAACCATAAGGCTCCTGCCGGTTGCCACAATACAATAATGATCATCTCATACATATTCATCATCACATTATGGCCATATCACATCACCAAACCTTGCAAAAACAAGTTAGACGTCTCTAATTTGGTTTGCATATTTTACGTGGTTTAGGGTTTTCGAGAAAGATCTAATCTACCTACGAACATGAACCACAACGTTGATACTAATGTGGTCAATAGAAGAGTAAATTGAATCTTCACTATAGTAGGAGAGACAGACACCCGCAAAGCCTCTTATGCAATACAAGTTGCATGTCGAACGAGGGACAAGTCTCATGAACGCGGTCATGTAAAGTTAGTCCGAGCCGCTTCATCCCACTATGCCACAAAGATGCAAAGTACTCAACTAAAGATAACAAGAGCATCAACGCCCACAAAAACATTGTGTTCTACTCGTGCAACCATCTATGCATAGACACGGCTCTGATACCACTATAGGGATTCGTTGCATAGAAAACAAAAAAATTTCCTACCGCGAACACGCAATCCAAGCCAAGATGCAATCTAGAAGACGGTAGCAACGAGGGGATTATCGAGTCTCACCCTTGAAGAGATTCCAAAGCCTACAAGATGAGGCTCTTGTTGCTGCGGTAGACGTTCACTTGCCACTTGCAAAAGCGCGTAGAAGATCTTGATCACGGCGCCACGAACGGGCAGCACCTCCGTACTCGGTCACACGTTCGGTTGTTGATGAAGACGACGTCCACCTCCTGTTCCAGCGGGCAGCGGAAGTAGTAGCTCCTTCTTGAATCCGACAGCACGATGGCGTGGTGTCG
>NC_061509.1:154034890-154047783 GCF_022539505.1 Lolium rigidum
AGTGGTTGGGCTGCCCCATGGGGCAGCTCCTCTCTGGTCAGGTGCAAGCAAATCACGACACCTTCTATCCCAAATATTTGCACAGAGCTAATCTTCTTTTCTCAGCTTTTCTCTTATTAGCTTCACGTTTCAAGATCTTTTGGTAACACACAGATAACAGTGTACTCAGGTATCAAACAACGTAAGAGTGTATAATTCACAAGTGCATTGAAAACTGAAGACATGAAAGATTATACATTGTTGCCTAATTGCATGTATTACCCAGAGTCTTCAGAAAATAAATAGAAAAGACAAAGGCCTTTGATACTAATTAGAATGCAATAGTAGAACATATGCAGAGCCGTCGCAACAATTTACTTTCTGTTGAACAACTGCATTCTTTTCTCCTCAACTTTACAATCTTGGAAAAACAAAAATAAAAGGCTGAGAAGCTGAAACATTTCTAGACGAAAAGGTTGTCAGCGCAGCTTTTCATTGATTATAGATAAGAGCAGAGTTACAGGGTTTGAAGGGTGACCGAACCAAGCTAGGAACGAAACCGAAAAAACTAAAGAAAAAAGAATAGAAAGCACCAGAGACTCAACAGCACCCAGGCGGCCGTTCAGCAACCAACAGAGTGACGAATATTTAGTCATTCACGTGGTCTTTCTAGGTTCAGCATTTTGGAGCGACCGACCACATCGACAGGTCCCCACGAAATCTGTCTAGAGATTTCGGCAGCAGCAAAGTGCGACGCCGGAAGATGCTATCATTTCTTTCCTTCCATGTCCACCACAGCAGCTGCATGATGGAGCTCCAGGCCTTGCAGTGCTGAACAAAAAGCTTATTAGAAGACAGCTGCCACAAATCAAGCCCAAAAGGCCAAAGGGGCAGTTGGCGAGGAGGCAAACATCAGTTTCAGGTCCGATTCTGCAGAGTGGGCTAATAGGGTTGCAGGGCCAGCCTTTCTCAAGGCCTTTAATGCTAATTAGAATGCAAGAGTACATAGTTGTCTTAACGATTATCTTTCTATTGAAGAACTGAATCCGTTTTCCTCAATTTTACTATCTCGAAAAGACATAGTTTGCTAGTTTCAAATGCATAGATAAGACAAGCACACCAGAACACAGATAGAAAATTCCAATCAATAAATCATATGCTTCCAATTTGAATTGCAACAGAATATGCACCTACATCCTATTCACTATAATTATCAACCTATAAACCGGGCATTATATACGTACAAACGTATTTACCACTTTTCCTATGCAAAAGAAGATGCATCAATTTGTTGTGAGCACAAGGCACAAAAAGATGCAAGGTAAACCACAAACTGATTCAAGGCCTAAGCTGTAAGTCCTTGAATTGCAAGAAAAAGTATGATATCACAAAGAGGGTTAACCACCTGTCTAGCCTGGACCTGGTGCCCTGTTTTCTGAAACAAAAGTTTGCATACATCCCATCATGACCCATTTTATCACAGATTTCCCGCAATACATATTCCGTATTTTGAAAGATATTTCATAAGTAAACGTATTTTTGTTACCAAGAGGCTTCAGGTGGGAAAATGACATGTGTTCATACCTATGGTCCAGAAGCAATTACTAACTTTAACAGGTTTTTGAAGCAATTGCTAACAATTAACCAGTATAGGCCTATGATCACCAAATATATACCTAAGAAGTTCAAAAGGAAATATGAGCAAAAACAACTGTTGAACAAAGGTGTGATCAAGGTCATATAGTACTTGCAATTTATAAAAACGGACTTACATACCAAGCATTATTACCTTTTCCTACCATATTCCATTTCTCACTCAACTCTCTTCTGTAAAAACACCAGAAGATACCATTGTATGCTGCTCACTGGGAGGAACACCATCCACATAACTCTGTTTTAGCCAAGACAAGATCTTGGATTTTCTCACTGACAGATAAACAAAGAACACATTACTGTGCTATTTGCAACCCAAAGATTTTTTTTCCTAATCCAGCGCATAAAAGAGGAAACATGGTATGCAAAGATGACAAAAACTGTATGCCCAAAAGTAGAAACAGTGTCCTCCAAATATACATGGCCTAGTTATGCTGATAGCCTGAAGCTAATTATGGCTTTTGATCATATATAAATTGTGGGTGGAGCATGTTTCAGTGCTATCGCCGATCTTACACCAGAAGCGTACGGCCAGGCACCAACAAACTGCGATCTGTCCACAACCTCCACATGAGACAACTTATAGCGATGATCAAAGGCAGTTAGCATATAGAACAGTCGTAAGAAAAGGGCACCCTAAAACGGTAATACTGTAACCGAAGAGACACGCACCACGGAACAGAGCGACACGACCTGAAACTCGTTTGGCCAGAAGTAAAAAAGAAGAAGATAATAACAGGCCAAAGGTACAATCAAATAAGAAATATGTACCTGCCAGAGTAAACACCATGCTCTTGAGTGAGTTGCTTGAACATTTTCGCATCACTGCCAGAGTAAACACCATGCTCTTGATATTAACAGGCCACCGCTACCTTGCATTATCACCATCATCGAGAAGAGCGACAGGCGGCTACTACTTCATAGCTCTGACAAGGAAGAGCATAGGAACAAATGCTCTGCATCATATTCTCTAAATTATAGTTATATTACACTTCAACAGTTTGCTGAAGCTATATTCAAAATCGAGTATGGTATATCATCTTTAAGCAACTCTTGAGGCGCTGCATCATATTCTCAGCCTAGCTAATATCAAAAGTGCGTAAGAAAGCATATACAAAATCATATTAAGAACATGAGCAGCAACCGGTTATGCCTGAGTTGATGAAAAGTACCTTCAAAGACATATCATCAATTCCCCTGGTGGTAAATACAACATTAGAACCAGCTTTCAGAACTTTGTCAAATCACTCCTTAGTTATGTCGGATTCTCTGTGGAAATAGTAAGTTATTAGGTATACTGCTAGAGACCATTAAAGTTTAGGGGTGACCATAAAGGCAAAAGGCATGATGATCCATTAGAAGAAATGAATAAAAGGGTGATAAACTCGTTGCAGATCCATTCGGGAAATACAACATTAATCGTAGTACTGGACTGCAAAGGAGATAAATGAACATGCCTCAGCTCCCCTGGATCTGATATAAGGACTTGCAAGTTGGAACACCCATTTTGCAAATTTTGTCTTCTGAAGGTTAAAATCAAGGCAGCAATTGTAGCAGGAATGAATCTAGTGGGGAACGGACCTGACATCAAGGAGTACTCGATCGCCAATCGCCACTATTCACCGGCGTGCAGCAGCAGCCGGTCGTCCCCGACATCGGAGGAGAGCAGCATCAGCAGGCCGGCTTCCATGTCGCGGCAGCAGCACATCTGGAGGCACACAGGTCATCCTTCTCCCGGATGACCGCCGGGGCAAGGAAAAGGGGGTCCCTTTCCCCTTCCTCTCCTTTTCCCGGTGGTGGGGGAGGCGGCCGCCGGGGTTCTTGACCTTGTCGTCGCAGCTCTGTTGCCCGCTCGCCGCCGCTAGTCCCGGTAAATGCAGCCGCCTGCTCGCTCGCTGCCGCCGCCAGGAAGATTGGGACGGGGGAGAAATTAGGGATTTGGGGAGGGAGGGAGCGAAGGTGAGAGGATAGCAAAGGTTCAGCCGTTTTTGTCCTCGCTCGCTTGCGGTACAGCTCCAGTGCTCGTGCTGTGTGGTAGTACTACTGCAGTACATATCGGCTGGCGAGGCGGTACAATTTTCTCCCAGCGCGAGCGCGCGACGGGCATATCGTGGAGAGCTGTGAGATAGGGGTCGCACTTGCTTGTTCTCAATATAGAATTCGAATTTTTCGATAAAGGGAATATATTAATGTCAGAAGATACCAATTACATCCAGTCTCTGCAACAACGCAACATCCTAATAGCAGTACAGATGCACACAACCATAAAAGAGAAAAGAAAACTAACAAATAAAAGTCCCGCTACAGTGTCTCAGGCCTAGCAACATCAATACATCCACCACCAGGACAACACCAAAAATACAGACTCTCCAAAAGCGACACCTCCAAGAAGGAAACAGTGCACCAGCGCCGTCAAAAGATTTTAGGTTTTCACCCTGATGATAGTCCCCGCTCACGAAACAATGCCTCCAACAAGGTCATTGCCAGGCACAACCAGTTAAGGCTATACCTTGGGTTTTCATCCTGAAAGGTACGCCTCTGAACTTCACCTGTGCTGCAACTCCCACTATCATACCACTGCTGCACAACCCAAACACCAAGCAAGCCCCTCAACATCGTGAAGACCTGAACCTTCCTTAGCTAGTCCTCCAATCCGGCCATCATGATATTCTCTTCTTCTGATTTCACCATGGACCAAGTCACTTTATGTCAACAAAGAAAAGAGTTTCATGCCTCTTCCTCCAGAACCAAATGGTCGGAATAAAAGTATGGGTGTGCGCGGCCGAATACCACCCGATCCGAAAAGTGCGTGCAAAAGATGCACTCGTTGTATTTGCCGGCAGAGCCTTTCGAACTCATCACTCCCGCTAGATGAAGAAGGATCGGCATCCAGAAGGTCTTCGCTTGGCGCGTGAGAAACCCTAGGAGCACCGCCATTATGCAGGCCGAGCCCCCCACGCAAACGGCCATCCTCGCCACCCGTCACACCGAAGATCCGGCAGGATGAAGGGCCCTGGGATGCGGGAGCCAGCAGGCTACTCTACAGCCCCCGACAGCCGTGAAATCGCAGTCCATCTTGGGCCCATATCAGGCTATGGCCGCACCGCCACCAGCTGCAACCGTGGCCGCCACCGGCAGCAACCACCGAGAGGGCCGCTGCTCGTAGCCGAATAAAACCAAGTACATGCATTTTGCTTACAGTTCAAGCAAATTGATCCAACCATGCAAATGATCCAAGCACACTGATCCAACCATGCAATTCCATTACAGTTTACTACAACAACAAACCACAAATGGTACAATAACTAACAATATTATTTTAGATAAAAAGCAGCTAGTGCCCGACTTTAAATTAATAAAACCCTCAGGTTTGAAACATAATACGATTGCAATGCTGCGACATACAGCTTAGCCAACAAAGATACGACACAAGATAAAGGATAAAAGGAAGATGATAAAGCGCCCAAGTCGTGCTCCCAGGGAAACTACCACGGCGAGACCAACTGCTAGCTCTCACTTTCCACCATTTCCACATGCATAAGTTTTAGTTGCCTTGTTAGCTCCAGAAGATTTGCTTTGTCTTGGTGTTTTGCGAGGGGCACCCACAAATGCAAAATAACAATGGTTTTGTAAAGCAAGTTAGCAGGTTTACAAATCACCCTAGATTCAAAAACATGCTTATTGCGGACATTCCAAACTGCCCAACTTTGTGCCGCAAACAAAGTTCAAATAAGACGGCGAGGGCGACCCGAGAAACTAGAGACAATAGCAAAAAACTTAGCAAAAGAGGTGGGAGACCAGCGACATTCCAGTAACCCTAACTCTGTCTAGGGAACACGTGAAGAAAATATGATTGACGTCTTCCGGCATGTCACATAAAGCACAACTCCTAGTCGCCGGGCCAAACCTCGAAGCGCTTAGTTGACTGGAGGGGAGGCGGTCCAAAACTAATTGCCAAGCGAAAATACGAATGTTTAGAGGGAGTTTGGCAGCCCAAATGTCCCTAGAATGGGCTACCGAGGCTCCTCTAAGAGCTTGTTGTACATAGGTGAGTCTCCTCAAGAATGAGCATCAAATTCTCCCATTCCACTCGGGCAGCTAAATCAAACGATCTACGGAACCGGAGCCCCGAAGGCTCCTCACACGCTGAGGCGACAAGCAGCAGCTGTTTGTCACAAATACTGAACAGGGTGGGGAAGGTATCTCTAAGTGGCCTCCGCCCCACCCACAAGTCAAGCCAAAACATGGTGCGTTTCCCGTTACACACCATATGTTTGGCGCCTAGTTTAAAAAAGTATTTGATTTTGTGTAAGCTTTTCCAAACTGGTGAGCCCTACACACCAGAACCTGAGAAGATATCGGACGCTGCCGCGTACTTGGCTCTAATAACTAACATTGTTCACATCAATTCAGTGGTAGACATGCATATAACGAAGAAGATGGCTACGAGGACAAAGTTCAGATGCAACACAGAGCCTTTCACGTCAAACAATACCTAGGTTTAGCCCCCACGAACTTTACGCCTCCAGGAGTCCTCGACAATGACCTCATCTCCACCAACTTGACTCTCCAAGTTGACGCTCTCAGGAGTTTTTCATGGCAATCTGAAGACAAGAACATTAGGATCAGCAGAGCAGCAAGTTATGTGTAACATTTTGTACATTCAGCAAGAGAGAAACAATCTGGGCGTGTTTGTCATGACTTATTGACAAGTGAGGTCAAGTTTCATTTCAGTTCAGCTCATTTATTTTTTTCATTTCAGTTAACCTTTGCTCCTACCAAAAATATTTATCATTCACACGTTGTCCGCTACATGTTGCGGATGTTTGCATATGCCGCAAACTAAACGTCTACATTGATAGCAAACTGAGCTCCAAACTTTGAACCTGCAAGCTCTGAACCTGGACTACGAATTCTGAACAGCACACTCAAATGAACTGTAAACTGCTCTGAAATGCAACAATAAACAGACACCATGAGAAGTGGAAACTGCTCTCAAAACAGATGTAGATGATGCCAAAATGTACAGGAGTAGACCGGCATCCTCAAAAAATAAAAATGGCAGGAGTCGAATGCTACTTTTTTTGGGTCTTGGAACTAGACAGTAGTCGGTTCAACTTAGTACCAGCAATCAAACTGAAGCATCACATCTACATATGAATAGCAAGAGAAAATACAACATGAGCATTTCAGTAAGATGTAAAGTAACAAATTGCTACTTACCAATCAATCAACCAGATCTACCAGCAGCAAATTTATGGAGAAAGAATCACAGAAATTTGGTAGAACTAGATTGCGATGGTAAAACAAATAAACCTACATTTTTCCAAAAAAAAAGAGAGAATAGGACATGAAAAATAGCATTTTTTCGATACGACTCAAAGAGAGCCGGGTTTCACTATGAGAAATATAACGGGAGATAAGTCTTAAAGCAGATTATCCTAGCACTAGCTTGAAAAAATAAGAGAAAATGTCAGCCTAGTGTCAAGTGTCAACCCTTCATGATGAAAAGAAGCTCCATCTAAAATATTGAATGGGTAGTTAGCAATTACTTTTTGAAACCGAATACTAGTAGTTAGCAATTATTCAGACCATCAGAATTAAGGAGTACAGCATCATAACGGTTGGTTCAGTGCAAGGATATATGGATAGAAAACGACCATGCGTCAACCGGGCAAGAATTTTGTCATCCATGGCGCCGAACGAGAGGATACTTATAACACAGAGAGAGATGCTCTTGGTCATGTGGCAGCTGGAACTACTTCCCGAGGCCCAATTACTTTGTGATCATGACGGGTCGGAGCCTCGGGGCGGCTTGATTTTGGCCTCGTTTAGGAGACAGAGAAGGTGATGAACTGGTGATGTAGCTACGGAACTGGACGATAAATTGTAGCTGGTCCTAGTCATCTTGTTGCGGATTTAAATTGACAGTGAAGCACCTATAGTCATCTGCAGCCCAACTGTTCCAACGTGACAATGAACCACCCCATTTATGAACGGCGCGCTGTATCTCAACCACACGGCCGGCCGGCGCCGGTCCGGCGGCCCGTCCTCCACGCTATTTAACACAGTCCGCGTGGCGCGTCATGCCGCAAGTTAACCTCCACAACGTGCGCACTTGGTGAGCAGCTAGCTCCTCCGTCTGTCTGTCTCCATGGGAAGCATGCCGGAGAAGCCCCGCCATGGCTTCGGCAGCCTGGTGACCGGCCTGCAGGAGGTGTGCGAGAGCGGCATCACCAAGGACCTGGCGTGGCGGCGCTCGCAGCTCAAGGGGATCATCAGGCTCCTCACCGAGAAGGAGGAGGAGATGTTCGACGTGCTTCGCGATGACCTCGGCAAGCACCGTGCTGAATCCTACAGAGACGAGGTACGTACGTGCTTATTTCAGTTCGAGTCTGTCTAAAACTTGTTTTGTCTTCTGGCCATTTCATGAAGTTGTTCGGTTCGGTCGTCTTCAGATTGGGGCTCTCGTCAAGTCCGTCAACCACACGCTGCGAAACCTGGAGAGATGGGCGGCGCCCGAGAAGGCAAGCTCTCGCCACATCCCGTTTCTGAAAATCTTTAGTCAGGCTGCTGATTTTCCCAATTAGGCGAATGACTTGCTGTTTTGGTAAAGTGCAGGTTCAAGCGCCGCTGGTTTCATTCCCGGCCACCGCGCTCGTGGTGCCCGAGCCGCTCGGCGTAGTGCTCGTATTCTCCTGCTGGAATTTGCCATTAGGTGAGACTAACTTTTTTGTTGTACACTATAAATGTTGATTCATACGGTACATATTTTGACAAATTGCGACATAGTAGTACTCCCTCCGGCGCAAATTAATTGATTTAGCCATATATTATGTATTCAGTACAAGTGTACTCCCACCGTACCGTTTTAATCGACGCGGAGCGGTGCATACCAATGTATGTTTCACGTGATGGCGTGATGGCGTGAGTCGGTTAAATAAGAACTGAGGTAGTATTTCTGAGCTGCCCTAATTAATTTTGCCCAGAAGAAGTGTGTCCTATGGATGTTAGTTATGAAATCCGAAGTTGTGGATTTGGTGTATTACATTACATCCAGCTACATGCATGTGTTTTTCTCTAGTCGGGGATGACCTACCTATGTCGAGTTATGGTACTACTACTACCTCAGTTCCGGTGAGCAAGCTTTTTAAATTTAGTTCAAAATCAAAACTTATAAAGTTTAAGTAAATATAAACATCTACAAAAGGAATAAATATATTATCAAACTATACTTTACGGTGAATCTAGGAGTAGTATTGATTTGGTACCGTAAATGTTTGTGTTTTGATCTATAATATTGATTAGATTTAGATGATGTTGACTTTTAACTAAATTTATACTTGTCTTACTCATTGAAGCGAAAGGGGTATTGTGCCAAAACATGTTTTAATTTTTTTATCTATATAAGTTTTCATGCGTAAATCACATTAGCGACATAATCTTGGTTAAATGGATCGCATTTTCTAGATTTTCATTATTGTACATAAACATGTTGCATTAGTTAGTCTTCATAATAATATCCTAACAGACCATAACCGCTAGTTCTAAGAATTGCACATAAACATATCATATATGTTAGATCCTCACAACTATATCTAAAAATAACACAACTAGTAGACCTTCATAATGTGGTAAATCATCATGGTTGCACTTAGACAAATCAGTAAACAAATAATTATGAGTGCACATATTAGTTATTGGTTGGGTTATAAAGGACAAGTACATGTTGCCTTTGAAACTGATTAAATACATGTCGCGTGGTGTTGTATAACAAATGCAGCGAGCGGACGTGTATATTGTGGGTTACTTTTGTTAATCTTTGTCCTAATGACTCTATGCCTAACAACTGTATAAATGTGTTGCTGAGAAAAAAAAATGTCGTAGGAATTTTGTAGAATAGAATTTTATGATTCTTATTTATCCATTAAGGAACATAATCGTATACTAAGAAAGGTCAAATTTATACATGTTGGAATGTATTCGTGTCTAAAACCTTGTTATATTTTGCAATTATGGTGGTGGTGGTGGTGGGGGGGGGGGTCAACGAGTGGAACATACCTATATAATGTGAAAATAAATAACTGAAACTTCCAACACAGTAAATACGATGGTATGGCATTTGCTAGCGTCGTCATGCCAATTTCAATGTCAAACAAAAATACCGTCCACATAAACCAAGGAAGCGGCTGATGCAAACCATAGAAGTTTGGTTATGTGCATTGGAGTGGTATGGTGGCCTCTTTCTCAGTGCTACACTCGTACACACTCATCGGAGGCAACCAAACTAAAGCAACACACAATTAACAACGAGCAACATACCTAAGGCATCATACTTAAGAATAGGCCAAAGAAAAAGAATAGGCCACCTAATTTTAGGAATGCTAACATAAGGGGCTTCCCACGCTCCCTACATACTACATACATGAGAGGTGCACACCCTCTCAGGACTCAAAAGACAACTTACAGCCGGTCGCTAGCATCAGTTCATAATAATTACATAAGAGATCAAGCCATTGATACAACACTACAAAGTTCACCCTCATCCAGCTAAACGTAGATGCATTGAGGGACCAACTTTTTAGCAATGTCACCACCTCTCGCTTGCCCGACACGACAAGCTTTTTTTCTCCGGTGGTTCTTGGAATCACATCTTCTAGGCCCAGTGGTAATGTGGGCAGGTAGACAACTTTCGTGTCCTAATTAGCCTTAGGTACCTTGCCATACAATGTGACATTGCTCACTACGGCAGAATCAGGCTTTGCCATGAACAATTTGCACGGCAAAGGAGCATGTACACATGGCAAAGCCTTTGCCGTGCGAAGCCGCACGGAAAAAATCGCACGACAATGTCTACGACAGCAACGCTGTCATTGCCGTGCGCCGTGCCAAAACTGCACGGCAAAGGCTTTTTCGTGCGTCGATTTTCTTTGTTGTGCGCCAACAGCCTCTGCCGTGCGCCAGCGCTGGTTGGTAACAATATGAGAAGGGTGATCAGTGACAATGTGATAACAGTGATTAGTGAGGATGTCACAAGGTGATCGGTCATAAGGGCATCAAGGGTGATCAGTGACAATGTGAAGTTGTGCTTACCGTAGAAATGGCATTGCGATGCGCGTCTTTGCAAGCTAGGCATTGACATGGATGTGCAACATAACTTTATACAGAATCATAAACCGGTGGATGTCAATGAAGCCCAAAATCAATAACCCTTACCGGAAAATCTAAGCATCAACACATGTCAAGATCATTCCAAATCACTCAGAAGCACTTACGCAACATTGGATCTACACATACAAGATAAAAAAACCCTAACTTCTAACCCCTACCGACCAAATCTAAATCTAAGCAAATCAATGTTGGTTATAGCCTTATAGGTGTACTTGCAGAGTCTGGCGGTGAAGGAAGAAGTGACGTGGGGTGGAGCTATCTAAACAATGATATGCATATGTCATCATTGTTGATATAGGTCTACCACTCTTTCTTGACTATACTGACTGATAATCCAATATGTGAGTAACTTTTCAACAACGAGCATTTATGGATAGTCACTCGAGGAGTCCAGACATATCACCCATGTTGCAAGGAGTAAAATCCTATGTTGGCTGTCCACACCCCCCCCCCCCCCACCCCCATGCACAAGAGAGTTAAAAGTGAGCTTCATATGTACCTAGTTGCACAACAGTGTTCAACAACTTCTTAATAAGCCGGTCCATATTGTAACATCATCTGACAGACTCAAGTCTAAGGATATAATGTAGAGAATGTATGTATAATCAACTGATGACATGATGGTAGAAGAAAACACAAGGCTCTCGTAATGATTTTTTTCGATAAAGGGAATATATTAATATCAAGAAGATACCAATTACACCCAGCCTCTGCAACAACGCACCACCCTAATGGCACTACGGATGCACACAGCCAAAAACAAGAAAAGAAAACTAAGAAAGAAAAGTCCCGCTACAGTATCTCGGGCCTAACAACAGCAGTACATCCACCGCCAAGACAACACCTGAATTACAGACTAGTCCCCACTCTCAAAACAAATGCCTCCACCAAGGACATTGCCAGGCACAACCAATTAAGGCCAGACCTTGGGTTTTCACCCTGAAAGGTAGGACTCTGCACTTCACCTGTGTTGTCGCCCCCACTTTCATACCGCTGCTCGTGAAGCCCGAACACCAAGCAAGTCCCTCAACATCGCAAAGACTTGAACCTCCCTTAGCTAGTCCTCCTCCGGCCTTCATGAAATTCTCTTCTTCCGACTTTCATCATGGATCCATAGTCACTTGATGTCAATCAAAGAAAAAGAGCTTCGCGCCGCTCCCTCCGGAACCAATCGGTCGGAATAAAAACATGGGTGCGCACGACCGAATACCTCCGATCCAACAAACTCCGGGCAAAAGCACTCGTTACATTCATCGGCGGAGCCTTCCGGAACTCAACACTCCGGCCAGATCACGAGTCCAGGCCTCCGGTAGGTCCTCCTCTTCACGCAAGAGAGGCCCTAGGACCGCCGCCTTTATTCAGGTCGGACCCCCACGTCGGCGACCATCTCGGGCTGGCCACTCCAACCCTCCACCGGCGACACCATCGCCGGCTTCCAAGCTCCTCCATCTCGCCGCCGGAACGAGTAGGTTAGCGATAGTTGCTTGACGATGCCTTCAACAAGATAACGGCGCAGACGCCGCCATCGCCCGCCATGACCGGAGTCGGCACGGTTTTCACCGGCTACTATGCCTCCCCGTCTCGCTGCCGGCGCTGAAAGTGGGATGAAAAATCCAACACAGCCAGCCTGGCCGACTGCCTTCGGTGGATGAAGTCAGCCACCACCACCACCATGCCCGGGCTGAAGACCCGGACGTCCTCAAGCCGCGAAGAAGACCCAGCGAAGCCTCCTCGTGCCATTGACGAGACGTAGCCGCGATGGATCGCGATCTGAACCTCCAGCCCAGATCCAACCACACCGCAGCCCAACATCCGCCGCCGGCCGCCGGAGATCCGCCGGCCACCGCCATCCCGCTGCGTTCGGTCGACGGAGGAGGAGGGTGTAGGCCGCCGCCCCGCACGCTCCCGCAGCCCGCGCCGCGCTCCGCCGACGGAGGACCGAGCCGCCGCCGCCGCCTCACCACAGGGGCTTTGCCCCGCGGCGTCCCTCGGCGACGGCGGCGGAGGAGGGGGCCTGTAGGGGAGAGGAGGGAGCGGAGTGGAGGGGGACTCCCCGGGGACGGCGGGCGGCCGCCGCCGGGGAGAGGTTA
>NC_061509.1:154047883-154111941 GCF_022539505.1 Lolium rigidum
CTTGCCCTCTACATCCAACTAAACCCTAGTCTACAATCCGTAGGCATTGACAAGTTAATGCCTTGTCACCTGGAGCTTAGGTTTTCGGGACGAAGGCGTACGCGAAGAAAAGGAGGCGAGAGGGGGCTGTGGGCCCCCTCCTCACAGGGCGGCGCGGCCAGGGCAGGGCCCGCGCCGGCCTGTGAGGGGGCCCATGGCGGCCCTCCTCGGCTCCCCCTTCCGCTCCCTTCGTCATCCGGAAAAATAGGATTTTTCATATAATTTCCGTCAACCGTTGATCTTCCGAAATATTGCGTTCGACGGTGCTTTTTCCAGCAGAATCTCGGCTCCGGTGCGCGATCCCCAAATAATCATGAAACATGCAAAATAGATGAAATAACATAAGTATCATCTCCAAATATGAAATATATCAATGAATAACAGCAAATTATGATATAAAATAGTGATGCAAAATGGACGTATCAATAAGTAAGCAAGAACACATAGCCTATCCAAGTTAACCAGATAAAACCAACCTTGACAGTCAACTTAATAACCTAGCATCACCTAGTCTTTTAAACCATCAGAAACTTCCCATTTTCTTCAAAGGATACCACAGTGGCATTCATTTACATGATCCCCTACTGTGGATATCTCTATTTTCATCAAAGCCAACAAGAAATAGAAATTTATCATTACTCTGTTGAGTTCAAAACAAAGATGGGGTACCATAAGGGATTACTCATCACTTGGTAGTAACCAAGTGATGCTGGCAAGAGAGAGGCCAAGCCTGAGCTAGTCAATCCAGTAGAGATGGATATGCATAAGTAAGCAAGAACACATAGCCTATCCAAGTTAACCAGATAAAACCAACCTTGACAGCCAACTTAATAACCTGGCATCACCTAGTCTTTTAAACCATCAGAAACTTCCCATTTTCTTCAAAGGATACCACAGTGGCATTCATTTACATGATTCCATACTGTGAATATCTCTATTTTCACCAAAACGAACCAATTATCCAACTATGAGATGCAACCAGTGGCAGTAGCAAGAGCTAATGAGGTCACAGCATAGCATAAGCAATCCACACCAGTAAACAAGTCCTCATCAGACTTTGGATTTGTTTCCAACAAAGGTTGGAAAACAAATGAAATCCATTTAGTACCAAGCATAGCACCAGTTAATCAAGCAATATAGCAGCATCAGTAACAAGCATAGCACCAATTAATCAAGCAATATAGCAGCATCAGTAACAAGCATAGCACCAATTAATCAACTATAGCTCCATCAATAACAAGCATAGCACCAATTAATCAAGCAATAGCAGCATGACTCTGCACATGACACTTCACTAAAGCCAAAGCTTCAGTAAAGCAATTAATCAAGGCTTTCATGCGAGTGCTTGACGAGCAACAACTGCAAGCAATGGGATCATAATTCAATCCCTGTGCACATACCAGATAAATGGCATCAATTAACACCAACCTTCTCCCCCCCTCTCTGTAATTAGCCAAGTTATACAGAATAAGAAAAGGGGAGCACAACAGCATTTCATCGAGCACAACAGCAGCACAACAGCACATCAGCATTTCATCCAGCACTTTGTGCTCACGCGGGAGAGGAAGAGGGAGGGGAGGGAAGAGGTGGAGCTCACCGACAACAGGGGTGGAGGAGGAGGTTGACGACGACGGCAGGGGTGGAGGAGGAGGAGGACGCGGTGGCTCCTCCTCCTTGATGCGGCGCCGGACCCTCCTCCTGCACGCCGCGGCCCCTCCTCCTCCACGCCGCAGCGGCATGTGCTGCTGATGGTGGCGGGGATGGGTGGAGCGTGGCGGCATGCGGCCCTCGCGGAGGAAGGCGGCGGTGACGGCGACGGCGGCGCTCACCATGGAAGGCGGCGACGCGCGGTAGGGATCGAGAGGGGAGAGGGGGGGTACGGGCGAGGGAGGGGGTACGGCAGTGATATAAGAGGCACTATTTCTGTGGTGCACCAGAACTAGTGCGCCACAGAACACTAATTTATGTGGCGCAGAATGACCTGTGCGCCACAGAAATAACTACACTAATTATTGGTGGTGGCAGGATGTGGACCCCACCTAATTTCTGTGGCGCATGGTTTAGTAGTGCGCCACAAAAATAAGCTATTTTTGTGGCGCACCGTTTCTGGTGCACCACAAAAAAACTTTCTGTGGCGCATTTTTAGTGGTGCGCCACAGAACTAAGCTCCACCTATAAGCGTTTCCCTACTAGAGAAGACTTCCATCGCATCCAAGTAAAGCTCTCGGAAATTATCTTACAAGATGTATCCAACGCATCGGGGCTCTTACACCAACTCAGAGGGTTGTCTAAGAGGGATATCGAAGAACTCCTACATACGCAGGGTGATGGAAGGACGTGGACGACGAAGGACTTGTACAAGCCATTCCCGGAGCCGCTCAAGAAGACGTCTCGTTGACCGAGGCCGGTGTGCCTAGCATTACTTTGAATCGATGGACAATTTGTACCGTGTTATAAACTAAACTTGCTTAATTTGCTCGAAACGGTGGTCGTCGTTGTTGGACTTCAATTACTATTGTAGTCGTTATCGTTGAACCATATTACTTATGTGATACCGATGCTATATGTCTTTTAGGTTTATTATTATTTCCTTGCTTTAATTCTTGTGAATATGTATGCATGTGAACCCTCTAACTCTTTCCATTGTGTTATATACTAATATGCCTTGTGTTCATAGAGATGACGTACTACGTCGTGTTCGAGGGGCGGGTTCCAGGAGTGTACGAGGAGTGGGAGGAGTGCAAGAAACAGGTGCACAAGTTCAGCGGCAACTGCTACAAAGGGTACCCAACTAGATACGAGGCAGGTGCCAAGTGGAGGAAGCACCAAGCGAACAAGAGCAAGATGAAGACCTTCCTTGTGCTCTCGCTCTTGCTCACCATCGTCGCGGCGGTACTCTATTTCATCCTAGTGTAGGCGGCGGCCGGTGTCACTTCATTTGTATCTAGAGATGATGAACTTAATTAATTTGCATGGATTATGAGTTGTATGGAGCTATATGTATAACTCGATCGGGCTCTAAGTAATGTGATGATGATGTGATGATTATATATGTTCATATTATATCTGTCTATATTATATCAGTATATAAACTGTATATGGTGTATAAAACCAGTATAAAAGTTGTATAAAACCTGTATAATACACCAGGGAGTACAAAATCGAGTATACTTGTAGATTGTTCTGTGGCGCACCAAAACATAATTCTGTGGCGTACCAAAACATAATTCTGTGGTGCACCTATTTCTGTGGCGCAGCTATATCACATGCGCCACAGAACCACTTATTTATGTGGCGCACCACACCTAGTGCGCCACAGAAACCTTAACTGTGGTGCACGGTCAGGTGCGCCACAGAAACCTTATTTTTGTGGCGACGTTTCTGTGGCGCACCGCCCATGCGCCACAGAATCTCATTTTCGTGCGCCACTGATGAGGCTTTTCCTACTAGTGTATGTATTAAGACGATATGGTAAGGTCACTATCAGCGCCCAGGATTTGGACAATCCTTTATTATTTTTGTTGGGGCGGTCCAAGAAAGGCTTCGTTTTCTGGAAAAATAAGAGCTTTTGTGCAGCATCGCCCACCCAAAATTCTTGTTGCAGCTCCGCCACTGGTCACTATATATCTTACAAGTGGTGACAACGTTTAGATGTAGGCAACCAAACACTAGTTGATTGCATCGGACCAGCTGAAGTGTCGCCGTGCATGTAACCACACACAGGGCACAAATATGAAGACGGATACGCCACGCATGTGAATTTCTTCTCCCCTTTTCCTACTCATCATCCTGTTCCTCACGACTGATATTCTTTAAATTTTTTTCACACAATAGTACATAGTTTTCTATATATGTGCTCCCTCCGATCGGATTAGATTGACACGATGCAGAGGCTAGGCTAGTGTGTACGGGTAGCTAGACCCGCCTTGATTAAATCTGACTATAGGTAGTAGTCATCTAAGCAATTAAATTTGTTTATTTGGTTTTTTATATGGTTCAAGGGGTTTTAAGTTTTGGTGAACTTTCGCTTGGTGCCGTGGTATTTGTGCCCCACTCCAGTATATGCTTTCTAATTTCTGTTCAAGATCTCTGCATTCTCGTTTGAGAGCACCCGCTTAAAAAAGGAAAACCATGTGGCAACATTTGGTTCCGTTTGTTTTCGCTATGTTTTCAGCCCTTTCCCTCAATGGCGTTATTACCCAGGGTTTGAGATTCTTTTGTTTTGCTTTTTATTAAGATGGGAGGAAGGTGGTATCTGACAAAGTCTGCCTAAATCAATGGAGAGACACAGAGCTTGGTTTCATCAACTCCTTGAAAACGAACTGTAACTCGGTCCGCTCCGCGAGTGCTGTCCAGGAGCGGAGACCGGAGAGGATCCGAACATGTCCTTAGACCTTAGTTGTACCAAATTGTATATGTTTGGAGAGGCATGCAGGGCAAACGAGTAGAGAGAAAATTAAAAAAGCTGGAGGTGTCCACGTTGATGAGGGATCACCTCGACAATGCCTACGTATTGTAGACTTGAGTTTCGGGAGAGAGCGACGATGGAGATTTCGGGAGCGAGATTAGGCACACGGCGTACCCAGCTTCGGGTCCCCTCGGTGGAGGATTCCCTACGTGCTGCTAGCAATCCACTATATGATCATAGATGTGTTTACAGGGTGCCGCCGTAGGTGGAGCTATGTTGTCTATCTGCTATCTATCCGTTGGCCTATCTGTTCTTCCCTATTTCGGGTGCCCTGGCTAGCTTTATATATGCAACCAGCCTAGGGTTTTTACAAGAGTCCTAGTCGACTACTTCTTCGGGTTGCCTTGTTGGGCCTTCTCCATATTAGGTCTTCTCCATATTGGGCCGAGCCAGGTATACTAATAATGGGTACCCGAAGGGTATACCCATGTCAGTAGCCCCCGAGTGTCTAGGGAAATCGAAGACTTGCGTAGAGACTCCAAGCATAACCATCTCCGAAGTCGAAAAAATACAAGGCGAGGTCCATGTCGCAGATCATGTGTAGCGTAGATGATGTCGACGATTCTCGAAATTATTTTTTCTATCGGGTGCGCGGCCAGCGCTCCCGATGGGAGTAGCCCCCGAGTCTATGTGTAAGTGCTTGCACTTGGGCATAGACTCAAGTTGTACTACTCGATGAAGAACTTAACTATATTTATGGAGGACTTGATGAAATCTTTGTGCTCCCGATGGGAGTAGGCTCCACTCGAGTCGTAGAATCGAGTTGAGTCTACAAACCTTGATTGTCATAGATGCTGTCGAAGCTATTTTTCTATCGGGTGCGCGGCCAGCGCTCCCGATGGGAGTAGCCCCCGAGGCTACAGCCAAGTGTTTGCACTTGGGTGTAGGCTCAACTTGCTTTTAATCGACACCATAATTTTTCCTCTTTCTTGTATCTTATCGGGAGGGTGAACAATACTCTCGATAAGAGTAACCCCCGAGCCTATGCGCAGGTGCTTGCACCTGGGCATAGACTTAAGTTGTACTACTCCATAAAGAACTTAACCATATTTCTGGGCGCAACCCCTCTTTTTATCGACTCCGGGCCGTTGCTATTTATGTTGTTCAGGGATAATGGTAAATGGGGCTGGTTCATCTGACGGATCAGGTACCAGTTAACTGCTCTTGTGGCAATCCCGCAAGAACCTACTTCAAGATCACGTCCCTGGACATGACCTCGGGACCTGGCGTAATTCGTCACGTGCCGCTTAAGGACTTACCATGATCCGAATTCCAGTAATGTTATTGGGTCCACAGCGCGTCCGCCGGGATATTTCTTCACATCTGTTGATGTGGAAAAAAAGTAGCAGAGCGCAGTCTTTGGCGATGCCACGCCACACAGGACGGATCCCGGGGTCTTACCTTCGCAGAGTTTTGCGGCATTCAGAGATTATTCGTGACTTAGGCGCTCTGAGAAGATTTTGTCAAGTGCCTTGTTCGGCCGATGCAATGACCCATTTTGCGGGTTCTTCTATTTTTCTCTCGGGCTTGATGAGACAGCCGAATATATTGGTTCTTCTATATTGTCGGGTACATCACCGATGCTTTTGCTCGGAACAATATGACCGAGTTAATAGACCCAATATTTTTTTTCCTCCTTGCTGAAAATTTCGTCGAGTTCCTCCTTGAAGAAAATTTCTTCGGGTCCTCCTTGAGGACAATTCTTCGGGTCCTTCCTAAGGACAATTCTTCGGATCCTCCTTGAGGATAATTTTTCGGGTCGTCCTTGAAGATAATTCTTTGGGTCCTCCCTGAGGACAATTCTTTGGGTCCTCCTTGAGGACAATTCTTCGTCGGGTCCTGTTCTTTCTTGAAGACAATTTCGTCGAGTTATCCCAGTAGACAATTTCGTCGGGTTCTCTCTTATATACTTTGAAATTTGCTATCTCCTGCACAAATAAACAAACTTTTTTTTATCTTTTCCTTGACTCTCTTTTTCGCATGCGGTGTCAGATGCTCGGATTCGATGATATGTAAAGTGAATATATGCCGCGTAGCCCCCAAGCAACGGGTGCGGCGAAATTAAATGATAATCAACTTTATGTGAAATAAAGGAACACTTAGCTTATTGGGCACGACGGAGTCAATGCGCGATGAGGTCTTCGAGTGCAGAGAAGAAATCGAGCCGAAATAGAAACCACCAAATAACAAAAGTAGATGCCACCAAATTGTTTATAAAGAAATAGCCGAGCCCCCGAGCACAATGTAGTGGTCGCCTGGAATATTATGTTGTAACTATGCTCGGGGGCGAAGTTGTTGTCGAGCCCCCGAGTATCTGCTCCATGAATATGTAGCCTGTTTTTGACTTCTACTAGAAAATTCGATGAAATTATCGACCCCATTGAAGTTTAGTCCATTTGAATATTAAGCCATTGCAAGTTACGCCATGAGAATAAATCATTGAAGATGAATCCAAGATGAAGTATTTGAGATAAATCCATATTGAAGATTATGCCATTAAATATAGAGCATATATTGAAGATAAATCCGTCGATATTATAGAGGATGAATCCATTGGCCCGAATAATCCAGTAATAATCATAGAAGATGAATCCGCTGATATCATAGAAGATGAATCCATTGATCCGAAGAAAATAGTTCTAATAATAACCATAGAAGACGAATCCATTGTCCTGGAAACGCATCGGGTAATATTGTATAAGAGTGAACCAATAATAACCCGAAGAGAAACAATCCAGCAAGCCGAAGAAGATAAATCCATTGTTCCGAAGAAGATAAATCCACTAAGTCGAAGAAAATAATTCCACTGAGCCGAAGAACATAATTCCACTGAGCCGGAGAAGATATATTCAGAGCCGAAGAAAATAAATTCACCAAGTAACCGAATATATTTGTGGTAACGAAGTAATGGTACAACCCTCAGTGTTAGGTGAATTTTCTCTAATGATGTAATGATGCAGCCCCCGAGTATTCGGGTGTGGCGAAAGTAAACAATAATTAACTCTTGGAAGAAGAACACTTAGCTTTTTTATCGGGTGCGACGGAGTAGATGTGGAAATAGGTCACCCGGCATACGAAGTCGATGTAACGGACGAAACCGATGCAGCGGAGCCGTGCGTCGTTTAGCCGAAAATATTCGACAAGGTGAAAGTAGTCGGCATGGAAGAGGGAATCGTCGAGTCCACCGTGGGCGAGCCCTCGGGCGAGGCGTGTGCGCGTTGTCGGGTTAACGACAGGCGAGCCCCCGAGCGTGCGACTGTACGCAGCGAAGTCGTCAAAACTTGTTCCGATCTGTAGTTATATTACGGCGCAAAAAGCTATGCGCAAATAATAGTACAAACCGAAAAATATTTGACCAAACAGAATTTGTAAATAATAACTAATTAGAAGTATAGCACCTGATGATCTTTGCGTCGGACCGGGATTCGCAGGGACGAATCCAAGGTATCTAGTACATGCTGGCGAGTTTGCGTGATGAACAAATCCGGGAACGTGCAGGTCCGCCTTCCATACTTAATTTGACCAAGTTCTTTGTACCTCCCGTTGTGTCCCTGATTACTTTGTTTGATGATGATTACCATGACTCGGTCCGTCCGCAAGTGCTCTTGCTAGATACTCGCTCGCGAAAAGTAGCACCTGCACTTGGCCAAGTTCTCCGTACATACACATAGAAACAAATCATATCAACTGATTAGTTTAAAAATTTCTACATAGGGTAATCAATATAAGAGAGAGAAGATGCGATTTGGATGGGCGCCTCCAATCAAGCTCGTGTCCCATCGTGTGTGCATGTTCCCAGAAAAAACTTGCGCATCGAGCCATGCTAATTTGATTGGCTACTCATCCCGTCGCGCAGCATTGCTTGATGCGTTTATTGCACTAACTTTTTCTCATCGGCAATCTTGCGGATGATGTTGGTAAAGATGATAGTTCCCGCCCGGATAACGAAATCCAATCGCCGCGATCCCCACAGACGGCGCCAATTGACGAGGGATCACCTCGGCAATGCCTACGTATTGTAGACTTGGGTTTCGGGAGAGAGCGACGATGGAGATTCCGGGAGCGAGATTAGGCACACGGCGTACCCAGCTTCGGGTCCCCTCGGTGGAGGATCCCTACGTGCTGCTAGCAATCCACTATATGATCATAGATGTGTTTACAGGGTGCCGCCGTAGGCGGAGCTATGTTGTCTATCTGCTACCTATCTGTTGGCCTATCTGTTCTCCCCTATTTCGGGTGTCCTGGCTAGCTTTATATATGCAACCAGCTTAGGGTTTTACAAGAGTCCTAGTCGACTACTTCTTCGGGTTGCCTTGTTGGGCCTTCTCCATATTGGGTCTTCTCCATATTGCCGAGCCAGGTATACTAATAATGGGTACCCGAAGGGTATACCCATGTCACACGTAGAATATAGAACTTTAGCAAAGTCAATCCCATTTTACGGAAAATGGATTGCATGCATAAACCTCGTGTAAAATTAATAGCAGAAACTGCTATATAGATGCGTGTAGGGAATAAAAAATCCTAATTAGCTCCTATGGTGGATGTGAGTTCAGGGAAAATGGATAGCATACATAAACATCGTGTAAAATTATTAACAGAAACTGCTATATAGATGCGGGTAGGAAAAAAAATAAGTATGCGCTAAAAAACTATTATTGGCTTCGCCCGGGTTTATTAACAGAAACTGCTATATAGATGCGGGTAGGGGGGAAAAATTAAGTATGCGCTAAAAAACTATTATTTTGGCTTCGCCCGGGTTTGAACCGGAGACCTTCAGTGTGTTAGACTGACGTGATAACCAACTACACCACGATAATCAGGGAAAATGGATAGCATACATAAACATCGTGTAAAATTATTAACAGAAACTGCTATATAGATGCGGGTAGGAAAAAAAATAAGTATGCGCTAAAAAACTATTATTGGCTTCGCCCGGGTTTATTAACAGAAACTGCTATATAGATGCGGGTAGGGGGGAAAAATTAAGTATGCGCTAAAAAACTATTATTTTGGCTTCGCCCGGGTTTGAACCGGAGACCTTCAGTGTGTTAGACTGACGTGATAACCAACTACACCACGAAACCTGTTGGCCAATATTAATATTGCCTTCTATATCACCAAAGCACTTAGATAGATTTCTGCAACCTCATCCATCAGCTGAACCTGAGATTCGATCAAACCAGGTGTGATTTCTCGCACCAGCTGAAACTATTGCCTGTTGATAACAGTAGAGAGTATTGCATCATACATTCATGATAAATCTCCATCAGAGCAAACCAAGAACCAGTGCTGGTTCCAGTACAATACACTTAAATTGAACATCTCCAGTACAATACACCCAATCTCAGTGGACGGCGTGCACCGTGAATACATATATCCGACTAGTTCCGGTACAATACAATTGAACATCTCTGGTTTTAATAATTACTGTTGATTTTCAATCAACGCGGAAAGAGTTACCAACAAAACAATGAATTTGGATCAGTAATGTTCAGTTTAAGGCGAACACGATTGATGACATACATGGAGAATAAATTCTCTTACATCATACCAAACACCTCCGCAAGAAGTTATACATACAAAAATATCATATCAACCTTAGTCGATCGCATGAACTCATGTACATACATATATCTGACTAGTTCCAGCACAATACACTTTAATTGATAGATAAATGATAAATCTTCCAGTACAATACACTTGAACATTTATTGAGAAATACAAGAACAATCTCCACAATACTACATGAGAACAAACCAAGAACCGGTACTGATTATTCATCTCAGCTTCTACCCATTAGTTTCACCTCTGAAGGAAGCTCAGGTAACAGCCACCTTCACATAAACCCGGTCACAAAAGCGATCACAAAGCGAATACCATGAAACTATCCATTTTCTCTTGAATAAGAAGGTGCAAAAGACCACCCAGAGACCCATCACGGATCCAGAACCAATGCCAAGGAAAAAGCAAACCATGTCCTCGCTTGCATCTCCACTGTTGTCTCCTGGAATTAGCTCAGGCTGTCTCTCAAGCCGATGAACCTGAGTTGTTAATGTTCTAGCTTGACATCAACTAAAACTTCAAAACATGGCTGTGAAATTATTTCTCTCTTTCTTCCTCTCTTTCTAGGTTCAGATATTTGTTAGGTGATAGCATCTTGTCTCTGTATTCTGCCTTTTATAACATGGTGGTGGATGCATCTGTTCATGGATCAAAGGCTATTCATTAATTATCTATCGTGTCCATGGACAGAGAGCATGTGCAGGTTTCATTCCGAGTCAATTTAATCTTCTTCTGACGTTTTAGTGCTCGAGTTTATGAAGTTTCTATTTTAGGGTTTAGGGTCATTGCAAAATACTAGTCCACATGGAGCTCATTCAGAAGAAATAAAGATGACTAAATTGAAAATGTTATTACGTGCACATAAATGTATCCATCTGATTTTAAGTTCCTAAGCTTGGGTTGTTTTAATTCTATTTTCTTAGCTTGACTTGTGACTGGTTGAATAATAATAATACTCAAAACTGATTTTGCCGAGTTGCACTTGATTTCGATCACAATGCAAGTAAAAAAAAACATCATAAGACGACCATTGGTATGCAATTAATGTTCTATTATGCACGATGTTGGCTTAGAGCAAACAAATATAGGTCAAAGTAATAGCTAGGGGTGTTAAAAATAATTAAAATCAAAATCTAGAAAACCAGCAAGTGACTGGTATGGATTATGATATGAATGTAGTTGAACACCCATAGGGTCTCAACTCAAACCCAAAAAAAGGAAAGGTGTGCAGATGGATCGTGGCCGAGGGGTGGATGAACGTCCATGTCTGTCTCTGAGTTAAGTGCTACTTTTTTTCTCGAAATGGGGATACCCCAGCCTCTGCATCAATTGATGCATACGGCCTCATTTATTTCATTATTTGGTATCGTGTCTGTTACAACTAGATGATACCCCGCACGTTGTTGCGGAAATTCTTTGCAATATAAGTTTTTAACTAAAAATGTACATTGGAAATTATCTTATATCACATTAATTTTTCATGAAATACATAACAAAGACGCTATATAGATTAGAAATGGGTCGCGTGAGCATGCACCATCATGATAATATTTGGAAATAAAAGATGGCACTGACATGTGTTGACACTGAAATTTTAACTATAAAGAAGGGTAATCAAAAATCCCAGAAAGAAATGTTTACACCAGTAGGGTTGTAGCTTTCCTAGACCTCAGATATGGACAGACTATGAAAGTTTGGACCCGTAAGCCTGATTACCAGTAGATTATTTGATTTATCAATGATGCATGTCAATATTTATTACCTGATGTTGCAGTCGAATAGTATGTAGAAATAGGTTGGGACCATAAAATATGGGGAGCTCTACGTCGTAGGGTGTACAGTGACTTCAGTCTGCAAGTAGGTTACTATATGAAATATATCAAGCTTGAAACTATGGAAGGCGAATTATACCTTCTATGTTGCAACACTTCCCACTTGCATTGACAACCTTTATTGCCAATTTGTTTATTTTCTGAGTTCTGAAAGTATTTATTGAAGGAAAAAAATGCCCTTTGTCTAAATCAACCAACGAATAGAGATTTATTAGCAAATTCCAATTTCTGAAAACATGCTAACAGTAGCACGCATAGCCTCTATAAAGATTGCTGTGTTAATTTAAGATCACTGTCTACAGATTTCACAGGACCTTCCACAAACTGAAAATTAAATCAAATCTAAGCAGAACCCATGAATAAACTGCACGTCGGCAAACTAAATATATGTGCAGCTTGAAGTCGGAAATAATGACATAACAACATCAGTGGAAATAAAACGACACCATTAGTTCTGCAGAAGCTAGTTGGAGCCTCATACTAATCCATTAGAACAGAATACAGAGAATATACCTGATACTTCCGTTGTGCTTTGGCTATGTATTTCCATAGACAGAAAGGTCTTGAGTCATAAACATACATATTATCCAACAATAGAAAATAAATATTGCGCTCCAGGCCCATGTGACATCAATCAATTAGAAGAATTATGAAGAATAGTTATTTATTTGCATATATATCTGTGACATATGCCTACTGCAAAAGGACAGGAAAAGAAAAATATAGTTAAGCATGAAATAAAATGGAGGTGGCTGGCTAAGATGAAGCCATTATTTTCTTCAATATCACTCAAGCAAAGATTAGAGAATTTTCTAGGGAAATGATTAAAGAAGGGATAATTAAAGAAGTACATATCTGAGTACCATTGTTTTGCGAAAACATACCTGAATACCTGACTAATAAGAGAAAATGGCGATGGCTTGTCAAGCTCAGTTCAATATGGAGGAAGATAAAGTGCAGCAGATCTGCAGCCTTCAATTGTAAGAAAAACCGATGCTATGTTTGATGATGTGGCCTTGCAGTAGATGTAGATGAGAAGTGTAATGAATTCCTCCGATATATTCAAAGTTGAAACACCTTCCATGTGTAGCAAAAACAAATCGAATCGGTATGTATCAAGAATTCATGTTGAGACTTGAGAGGGCGGATCAATAATCATCAGGTTATGTCGACGACGAACCTCAGGGCTGGTCGAGATTTATTGATGCTTGTTTAAAAGAATGAACTGGCACAGCGGATGTAGGCGGCCGGTCGGCCGCCTGCAGTGGATGATTCCCAGGGAAGTAGTTGACTGCTCCATTGATGATTCCAGAGGCAATATAACACCATCATCTTGACCTATACCACTAGAAACATAGAGCATTACCGACGTGAGCCATGGGAAAATGAACTGGCACAGCGGATGTAGGCGGCCGGTCGGCCGCCTGCAGTGGATGATTCCTAGGGAAGTAGTTGACTGCTCCGTTGATGATTCCAGAGGCAATATAACACCATCATCTTGACCTATACCACTAGAAACATAGAGCATTACCGACGTGAGCCATGGGAAAATGATAGCGACTCAGCGCCGTCCCTCTTCTTCTAGGACTCGAAGGTAGAGAGGTACCGCCTTTTTTTTATATCACCGCTAGGAAGAAAAGGGAGTAGATACATCGGCTGCTGCAGTTACAAATGGAGGAGGAAGTTATACAAATCGGAATGCGAAGGGGAAAGGACGCATGGCAGAAATTCTTAAGACGTGTCTCCATGGATACCAAGGAATTATTGACATGCTGGTGCAGAGGAAGAGAAGGGGACACATGCGTGCAAAGGATGCCCAAGAGAAAATGAAACGCATTGTGAACCTATGGATGACGTGGCAGAAAAAGCTGAGGTGGCATGAAAGATGATGTGGCATAGCTGCATGTTGAGAGAAATAGGTTAGTGGGGATGATCTTCTTAGGATATAGGATTCAAGGATCACATAAGATCGCTACATGAATCAACCATCGAAATAAAACTAAGAGATACGAGTGATATGTCTAATCAACATGTCACTCTAAAAACAGGTCGCCAGCTAAACTGGTTGAACAAATCCCGAGCAACCGTCTCCAAACGGTTGCACCCAATAGCCATATCTTGTCGCCGCTCCTCCGGCTGTAGCAAGGACCACGTACGGATCCAGTGTGTAGTGAGGGGAATAACCTGCAAAAAAAAGATATTTTGTTTGTTTTGTTAAACACATAGTTATTCCTAGTGTTCCATATAGCCCATAGTAGTGCACAAGCTCCAACTTGGATTTGCATTTTTTCAAGTTTATCAACACCCAACAGCACCGAAGAGATGTGTAATATTATTGGGAGGTGTGATATTCAAAGCTATGTGTATTATGCGCCACATAATTTTAACCAGCGGGCAAGATATAAAGAGATGTTCTATTGTTTCGTCTTGATTACAAAAGCAACATTTCAAACTACCGTGCCAATTGCGCCTCGCTAGATTATCTTTTGTTAGAATAACTTTGCGGTGCAGAAACTACATAAAAATTCTGATTTTTAGTGGTACTTTCAACTTCCAAATATCCTTATGCAAATATTGAGTGTTGTCATTCATGAGATCTAAATATAGTGATTTTACTGTAAAAACAACATTGCTTGTCAACTTCCAAGTAAAATTATCTTCTTGATCATTTAACTGGATATGCATGAGCCGCTCAACAAGGTGTAGCCACTGTCCCCGTCCCCATTTATTTTCTGTAAGGCTTCTCCTAAACCGAATATTAAGGGGAGGGGTATTAGTTAGGACATAGGCTACCGTGACATTTTTGTTTTGCACTATGTTGTAAAGCGAGGGATATTGAATGGACAGAGGTTCATTACCCAACCAAGAATCTTCCCAAAATCGAGTTTCCAACCCATTTTCTACCTGAAATTGACCTCTACTGAGGAAATCATCTTTCACTTTCATTAAACCCTTCCAAAACGGTGAGTCCGAATCTTTTGTTTGAACCTGAGATAGTGTTTTTGAATGCAAGTATTTATTCATGATTAACTCATGCCATACCCCGTCTCCATGAAGTATTTTATATAGCCATTTAGTAAGGAGGCATTTATTCTTAATTTCTAATACCTCAATGCCTAGACCACCTTGATTCTTGGGCCGACAAATGATATTCCACTTTGTAAGTCTGTACTTCTTCTTCAGACCATCGCTGTCCCAAAAAAATCTGCTACGGAAAAAGTCTAATCTCTTTCTTACTCCCTTAGAAATTTCAAAGAAAGATAACATGAACATGGGTAGGCTTGCGAGAACTGAGTTAATAAGAGTTCAGTGCTACTTGAACTTGCTTGAGTCAACCATGCGCGAGGATGTCAGATCACTCTACCTAGTGCGACAGGTCAGGAGCCATAGGTTACTTGGTCCGATTCAGCATTGCAGCGGTGAAGGAGAAGGTCTCCACGCATGCATGATAGGTGTGTATGTGCCCCGCCAGAGTATCATGTGAACCTTGGACTAGCAACCGCATATGTTATCCTCGAGTTCCCAATGTTTCTCAACCCCACAAGTTGAGTTGCTAACATTTTGGGCTCGAGGCCAAAGGCAAGGTCCTCTCCCCCGTTTCGCAAAACGCATCTATCGCTACATTGTAGGTAATGGTAACATGTTTGTTCTGCGCGCTAGCTACTCCAGTGTTTATACCATGGTTTGGTTCAATGCGAATGTAGGCCCTTCCACCTTCATTTCCTTGCTTTAAAAGGTCATTGCTCCTCTGAATATTAACCCTCTTGTAAAGTTGCGGATCTCGTATTTATGGAGCTCCAACAGATTTGGTGGACCTATTTTTTAAAAAATTCAAAAAATATTAATAAAAAGTTTTAGAAATTTTGAAATAAAATTTTGCATGTACATGTTATCTTGATTCTTACTCGTGTCAATTATCAAGCGGAAGTACAACCATGTGTAGCCTACATGAAAAAAGATAAAAATTGAAATTTGTATTTCTTTGAACAGTACAAATATAATCATTATAGTGTCATTTGCATATTTTGTCATTTTTGTGTAGGTCACGTGCAATCGCATTTTTCCTTGAGAATTGGTACGAGTATGTATCAAGATAATATGTATATGCCAAATTTTATTTTGAATATTTTTGAAACTTTAAACAGTATTTTTCAAGTTTTGAATAAATAAGTGCGGCTACCACGTACACCCATGTTCCACTACTATTTCCGAGCTTCAAAAGTCTTTTTTTGTGTGTAGACTGGGGCTCCAAAAGTCAGTCACCATGGTTCCCCTATAAGGAAAGTGTTGGTGATTAATCAGCTTGATGTACGCTCGAGGCATGTCTCGAACGTCATATATTAAGCATGAAACTTTTTTCCCTGATAAATTACTACTCACTTCGTTATGTTTAATAAGGAACGTTAACCTAATTCAGCATGCCAAAACGTCTTATATATAAGAGAATAAAGAAGGTTGTTCGGTAGCTATCCCGAGTTTTATATTTTTTTTGATAAATGGTGCTTTATTACTCAAAAGTTTTAAGCATTACTCCCAGCCTCTGCATAACTAAAATGTACACCGTCGTTTGAGTATCAAGTAGAAACTAATAACAATATGAAAAATTAAGAAAGAAAGCCAACTACTCTAAACCACGTTGGCTGCAATTCGATGACCATGCAGCCATCCATGTTGGGAAATAAACTTCCTGGCCGTATTCTCCAACCGTGTAGACACCTCCGTAAAGGGGTCGCCGTCCTCCAAGCGTTGAAATAGCGACCATGAACGGAGCAAAACCGTACACCGATAAATGACCTGCATGAGTGAACAACTTTTATCATTAAAAACCTTGTCGTTCTTACACAACCAAAGCGACCATACAATCACAATCGCGCCCACCCTAATAAGCGTTTATACCTAGAATCCACCTCATTAAGTCAATTGCAAAAAATATTTGCAATGCTACGAGGTGTACACTAGTGGAAAACGGGGCAATAGGCCCGGTCCATTTGGGCCTTTAGACCCGGTTCCCGAACCGGGACCAACTAGGCGGGACTAAAGGGGGTACCCTTTAGTCCCGGTTCAAAGATAAACCGGGCCTAAAGGCCTCAACACGTGGTGCGACCGGGGAGCTCGCGGCTGGAAGGGCTTTGGTCCCGGTTCGTGGTACGAACCGGGCCTATAGTTTCTCGCCGCGGCAGAGAATTGCTATTTCTCTGCCGCGGCACAGATTTGGGCTGTACCAGCGTTCTCTGCCGCGGCGGAGAAACGGTCTGTTTCCCTTGCCGCGGCAGAGTTTCAGCAATGCATATATATATCATTCAAGAAACCACGAGAAAATCGTCATGAATATATATAGACATCGTCAACGAGTACACGACATCGTCAACACGGTACACGTGTAATGCATGCATATTTACAATACAACACGTCCTCGACGAACATCCTCCGCCGTCACGATCTTCCGATAGTGCTCTCCACCTGGGGTAAGGACCTCGGTAATAAAGAATCCCGCGATTTCCTCTTGAATTGCTTTTATTTGATCCGATTCATCTGCATGATATAATTAAGCTGATCAAAACCATTACAGAACATCACGATGTATATATACACATGCATTTTATCAATTGCAGATGAAAAGGATAAAGTTGTTAACCTCGATGAAGAAGAAAAAAACAAGTTAAGTGTGGCTTGATTTGTGTAAACTCAAGTGGCAAACCCTCTTAAGCATTTCATCAAACACCTCTTATGCATGTGAAGAAGAGAGGAGAGCAATACACCCTCTTGTGAAGATAGTGAAAAAATGGCTAAGTGTGGCTCACACTTGGGCAAGGGCAAGGTTATATAGCCGGAGGGGGCCTTTGGACCCGGTTTGTCATACAAACCGGGACTAAAGGGTTCCCCGAGCTGACACGGCCTGCCGCGCCCTGCGGGTGGACCCTTTGGTCCCGGTTTGTGTGACAAACCGGGTCCAAAGGCCGCTACGAGACAGGCGCCAGCGGGTGGGGTCGTCCTGGGCAGAAACGAACCGGGTCCAATGGGGGCATTGGACCCGGTTTGGTTCAGCAGTGGGTCATTTGCTTGGGTCCAAAGGCCTCTTCTCCACTAGTGGTATATAAGGTAGTACTTGTGTTTGTTGGTTAATATAAAATATACACCGTAGGGGCTTCCCCTACGGTAATTCGGTAAAAAAAATAAGGTACCTATCTGAATGATTGATCATATAGACCTAGCAACTCGACAGTTAAAGAAAAGATGTTTTATTATCTCCTCTTCCTGACAGAAAACACATTTCGTACATATCTTCCAGTCGCGTTTTGCAAGATTATTTTTAGTTAGAATCACACCCCGACGAAGATACCATGAAACGACCTTTATTTTGAGAGGTATCTTCATCTTCATGATGGATTTATTGTTAACAATCGGTTGAGTGGGTATAATTAAAGCTTTGTACATGGCTCCAACGAAATTCATCGGTCCTCGGAACCAGCTGGATCGAAGCTAACCGTTGTAGAAATTCATTCCAAGCAGCTAGGAAGGGACCAATAAGATCACGCCTGAACGTCATAGAGGGTGGATAAGTTTCCATCGCCTTCTGCATGGTATTTCTCTTATGTCAAATAATATTGTACTACAAGGCTGGATATTGTTCACGAAGAGTGGTTGTTCCCAACCATCTAACCTCCCAGATATGTAACTCCGACCCATTTTCTAATGTTGAAAGAACAATACAGAAAAAATGGTTCTTAGTAATGCCAGCCCAAAAGCGCTAATCATTTGGTTTCCAAAGAACATGAGAGATTGCGTTTGAGTCCACATACTTTTTCCGCAATAGTTGTTGCCATACACCATCCTCAGTTAACAATCTAGCCAGCCATTTTCCTAGCAAGGCTCTATTTTTAACCTCAAGATCATGAACACCAAGTCCACCTTGATCTTTTGGACGACAAACAACACTCCATTTCGTCAACCGATATTTTTTTCTTCTCACTATCCTCTTGCCAAAAAAAATCTTGATAGGTAATAATCTAATCTATGCAAGATTTCTTTGGGTAACTAGAAGAAAGAAATCATCTACAGTACCATATTCGTTAGCATTGAATTTATGAGAACTAATCTTCCCCCAAGGGATAATAATTTTTCTTTCCAACTACTAAGACGTTTCTAAAGTTTTTCCTCAACAAGTTTCCGTTCAGCTAACGTAAGTCTTCGATAGTGAATCGGAATACCAAGATAACTAATAGGAAAACAACCAATCTCACATCCAAATAACTCAGCATTTAGGTGGGTACCGTCTTTGGCATCGCCAAAACAAAACAATTCACTTTTATGAAAATTAATCTTAAGACCCGATAACTGCTCGAATGCTGATAGAATTAACTTTAGATTTCTTGTTTTTTCCAAGTCACGTTTCATAAATAGAATTGTCATCGGTATACTGAAGGATGGACAAGCCCCCATCAACCAAATGGGGAACTACACCTTCAATATGGCCATCGACATTAGCACACTCAATTATAATAGCAAGCATATCCGCCACAATGTCAAATAACATTGGAGATAGGGGATCGTCTTGCCTCCAATTTTTTTTGTCTGGAAGTATCTACCAATGTCATCGTTGACCTTGATGGCAACACTTCCACCAAAAACAAAGTTATTAATTAAAGCGCGTCACTCATCAGAAAAACCTTTTATCCCGAGTGTCTGTTGAAGAAAAATACCACTTAATTTTATCAGTCTTTTTCGAAGTTGATTTTGAGAATGACCCCATTCAAATTTTTGCGATGCATCTCATGAATTGTTTCATGCAAGGTGACAACCCATCTATGATATATCTAGCTTGCATGAACGCAGTCTGAGATGGGTGCACCACATGGTCAGCCACCGAATTCAGTCTATTTATATTATTTTCATTGATGGGATTGTCTATTCTGAAGATGGGATTGTCTAATAATCCAGCTATGACTATTTCCACATGACTCCTCCTTCGTTATGGATAAAAATATATCTATAATAAAATTTGAAACAACAATTTCCTACAATTATCAGGAAACTATCTTACAGAAATGAAGATTATATGTTAAAGAATCCTCTATAGTATTGCTTAAAAAATTGCACACTTTCGTGGCTATAATTTTAATCTTACTAATGTATATTTTATGGTAACAAATATGAAAAAATTTGTCCTTTGGAGGAATCTACAATTGGAAGGATACAAAAAAGTTCTCCTCCGATCAATAATAAGTATTATGGTTTTGGTTCAAATTTGAGCTAAAACCACGACACTTATTATAACAAAAGAAGCCTGGTGACCGGGTGTATACGTGAGCACGCGGTGACTGACTGACACGTGTCCAACAGCCGTTTGTGATCCGTTAGATGATAACCCTGTGCGTCGTCCTTTAAAAAAAGCCTTATAGTACGGCCTCACCCTTAACACTTTCCTCCCTCGTTGACCCGTCCTCCTGGCCGCTGTAGCTCATCCCTTTCCCCCTCCGTCCGCTCCTCCTCTCTAGTCCCCAACCTGCCCACAACAGTTTCCGCCTTGGTAGGAGCGCCGCCGGTTCCCTGCCGACGCTGCCCTTGGACCCCGGCGGATTCACTGCTGCTGTGCTCCCGTTGGCCCAATTCGGCTCGCAATTGCCACCTCCATGAGCCCCGTTGTCTCGATTTGGGATTCTAGGGGAGCGCCGCCACCCCCGCCATGTGAAAGTCACGGATTGTTGGGAGCACAAAATCACCTCCAGTCAAACTGCGATGGCTAGCGGATGTTAACGTCCCGCTCGGCGGTCGGCGTCTTTTCTCCCGTTGGCTCAACGTCCCGCTCGTGGATCAACATGGATATTTAATGCCATTTCTCCAGATATAGACCTAAGATACAAAGCATTGGGTAAATCGTATCTAAACAGCGATTTAGGCTCTGTTTGGGAAAGTGCAGCTCCAAAGACCAAATCGAAAAACCACGGCGAGCAAGTAATATGTCTTGCAGCAATCACGAAGCATTGGCCGGAGCAACCACTCCAAGCGCCCAAGCGGCGGCCACAGCGACCAGGCTACGGTGGCGGGAATTTGGTAGCCGCTCATGTACACCGCGATTTGGCCTCCTCTGGCTTCCGATTTGACCTCGTATTTTGGTCTGCCGCCCCTGTTCGCCCTGCTCGCCCTCTCCCCTCGACCGTGTACGCCCTGGTTGGCCGCGCTCGTGCAAGTTATGGCCACTCGCTGCTCCGGCCGTTCCGTTACAATGAGCTCGATTTGCTGGTTCCCCCATGCGCAGACGGCTCAAACCTGAAGCCTAGATCGAGGAAGCCACGCAGCTCCACGGTAACGCGGTTCCCCCACGCGCGGACGGCTCGAACCCGCAGATCGAGGCAGCCACACAGCTCGTCGAGGTCGTCATTGGAGACGCTCTGCGCGCGGCTGAGCGAGGACGACGAGGGCGCCCGGCGCATCAGGCCGCGGCGACACCGCTCTCAGGCCTCGCCCCGCTCGATGTCAGGTGACCACGAGTTCTGCTTCTGTAGGCCCATCAGCCCCGCCGCGCCCCTCATCTTCTCGCATCCCAGCAGGTGGTGCTGGTGCTGGAAGCCCTTCTCCATGGCGCCGCCGCCGGCCTCCTCCCCGCGATGCGGCGAACGTGTTGGGACTGGTTGGGAGAGAGAGTGGGCAGCTCGCGGTGGGATTAGAAAAAGGATGTTTCACGCCGTTTGGGCTCCGTCTGTGAGGCAGCATCTTAAAGCGAATCCAACGGTGATGACCGCGTGCTCACGTATACACCCGGTCACCAAATCCACTCTCCTTATTATAAATTGGTGGGAGTACAAAAAATTATTAACTTGTTTATAAGTCATATAATTCTTAGTAACATAAAAAACAGGAAGCTACTACTACCCGATTACATAAAAAAGCTAGAATAGATCTGATTTTCAGTTCCTATGCTTGGGTTGTTTTAATTCTATTTTCTTAGCTTAACTTGTGTTTGATTGAATAATAATAATACTTAAAAATGACTTTGCCGAGTTGTACTTGATTTCGATCACAATGCAAGTAGTAAAAAAACCTTATAAGACGACCATTGGTATGCAATTAATGTTGTATTATGCACGATGTTGGCTTAGAGCAAAAATAAATAAATATAGGTCTAAGTAATAGCTAGGGGTGTTAAAAATAATTTAAACCAAAACCGCGAAAATCAGCAAGGGGCTGGTAGCTCGTTACATTTTTGTTTCACTGCTTCAAACCGAGTTTGTATGGATTTTGATCTGAACGTTGTTGAACACCCATAGGGTCTCAACTCAAACTCAAAAAAGGAAAGGTGCGCAGATGGATCCCGATCGAGGGGTGGATGAACGCCCATGTCTGTCTCTGAACGATATCGTTCAATGCTACTGTTGAACGTGCATGAGTCAACCTTGTGCGAGAGTGTTGGAGCGCTGTACGTCGAGCGACGGATTGGGAACCAGAGGTAACTTGGTCCGATTCGGCATTGCAAAGGTGAAGGAGAAGGTCTCCGGGCATGCATGATAGGCGTGTATGTGCCCCGCGGGAGTATCTTGTGAACCTTGGACTAGCAACCACATGTGTTATCCTCGAGTTCCTGACGTTTCTCAACCCCACAAGTCGAGTTGCTAACATTTTGGGCTCGAGGCCAAAGGCCAGGTTCTCTCTCCTGTTTCGCAAAACCCATCTATCGACATGGTAGGTAATGGTAACATGTTTGTTCCGCTAGCTACTCCACTATTTATACCATGGTTTGGTTCAATGCGAATGTAGGCCCTTCCACCTTTATTTCCTCGCTTTAAAATGTCATTGCTCCTCTGAATATTAACCCTCCTGTAAAAGTTGCGGATCTCGTATATATGGAGCTCCAACAGATTTGGTGGACCTATTTTTAAAAAAATTCAAAAAAATATTATTTAAAATTTTCAGAAAAATGAAATAAAATTTTGCATGTACATATTATCTTGATGCTTACTCGTGTCAATTCTCAAGCGGAAATACGACCATATGTGGCCTACATGATAAAGATAAAATTTGAAATTTGTATTTTTTTTGAACAGTGCAAATCCAATCATTATAGTGTCATTTGCACATTATGTCATTTTCATGTAGGTCACATACACTCTTATTTTTTCTTGATAATTGGCACGATTAAGTATCAAGATAATGTGTACATGCAAACTTTTATTTTAAATATTTATAAAAAAATTAAATGACATTCATTTTCAAGTTTTGAATAAATAGGTGAGTCTACACCCACGTTCCACTAGCTATTTCCGAGCTCCAAAAATCTTTTTGTGTGTAGACTGGAGCTCAAAGTCCGTTACCATGGTTCCCACATAAGGAAAGTGTTGGCGATTCATTAGCTTGACTAAGAGTAAGTACAATAAAGTCCAGTCGCTGGGTATAAGAAATAAAATATTATATTTTTTTTAGATGGAGGAGTGGGAATAGGAGAGAAGGTAAGTAGACTCCTATGCAAAAGCTAACTCTAGCAGTGCTCCTAGTTAATTTGTGAGAGTGAAAAGTGGGTCATACTTTCATAAAGTGGTACATTTTGAGAGTCAACTACCGTGTGCTCCCTCCGTTTTTATTTACCTTGCGATTTTGCCTTTAGTCAAAGTCAAAGTTTCTAAAATTTGACCAAAGATATAGCACAAAATATATTTTTTAGTTGGAGGAGTGAGAATAGAAGAGAGAATGTAAGTAGCCTCTTATGCAAAAGCCATCTCTAACACGTGTTCCTACGAAATTTGTGAAAGTGAAAAGTGGGCCATACATTCATAAAGTGGTACATTATTAGAGTCAACTATCGTATACTCGCTCCGTTTTTATTTACCCTGCGTTTTAGCTTTAGTCAAAGCCAAAGTTTCTAAAGTTTGACCAAAGATATAACAAAAAAATCAACATATATAATTTGATATTTACATAATATAAAAATACATTTCAAGATGATTCTTATGGTACAAATTTTGTATATTAGATATTAATACTTTTTCCTATATTTGTAATCAAACTTTGTAAAATTTGACTTTGAATAAACGTAGAAACGCAGGGTAATTATGAATGGAGGGACTATGATGGCAATAAATTGGCTATAGATGGCATGGCAATATGCTATAGTCAGTTGTTGGCTACACTATTGTTCTTACTCTAATGGGCACGCTCGAGGCATGTCTCGAACTTCATACATTAAACACGAAACTTGTTGTCCTGATACATTACTACGCACTTCCTTATCTATTATAAGACGTTTGAGTAAGCTAATTATAAGCATGCCAAAACGTCTTATATAAGTCGGCTGAATACTAGAGCTTTGCAGGAGAGGAAGAAATTTTCAGGGCTGACTATGTTAGATTATTAGGCAATTTCCGTGTGAGTTTAATTACCGAAAGCAACATTACAGATGCACAAGCATACTTAACCATACACATCAGACTAAGCACATGCATCAGATCTGAACATGGAACAAGTAGCAGTGCAAGGTAGGAGAGGAAAAGCACGTACATCGCGACCGGGAAGGTCGCACTAGCAGCAGCAGCACCACCACCATGGGTATTGTTGATGTCACCCATGGTGTAGTCGGATCTGTCGATGAAGCAATCGAACCGGCGAAGAAGAGCACGAACAGCAGCGAGCAGTCACGCCGAGACGCTCCCCAAAAATCTTATCGCCCGTCTCCCGGTGCAGGATCTCAACGGACGGAGTTTCGGAGGCCTGCTCTCCCGGACGGCTGTGCACGTAGTCGTCGGGATGGGGAAGACTAGAGAGTAGCGCAGCAAAAGGAATTTCGTGAGAGAGACGGACTAGAGAGTTCTAAGAACTGTATCTTTCTCTAGATCTGATCTGTCTCCTTGTATAGCCTGGGAAGCCGACCCGACCGCGTTGCCACGCGTAGGAAGCTAGGAACACACGACGAGCATGCACATGCAGGTCGACACGTACCCAACTCAGTTGGTGCACCAAGCAAAAAATTAGGCTTCCTTGAGTGTGTCTCGAACTCGAACTCGAGTCACGAAACGCGACGTGCGTGCGTGCGTGACGAGGCGAGGCGAGGCGAGGCGAGGCGAGGCGGGGCGGGCGGAGGAGGAGGAGTGCGCGAGGGCTCCTTCTATTCTCACTCACTTGGAATGACTAGAGCAGTAGCCCTTATATACCACTCCAACTCTCTCCCAACTAGCAATGTGGGACTAAACTTTGTCCCCCAAGGCTGTCCCAATCTGCCAACGTGATGGGCCTTGAGATTTCAGGAATTGTAGACTATATGGGCTGTCTTACTAAGCTGCAGCCCATCTACATTCAACAATCCCCCACCAGATCTCATATGCACATCAGATGACACATTAGTTCCATTCACTGTTTAATATACCTGCACTTCGGTGGAGACTGTTAAGTTGAACTTCCACTTAGGCAAGGTGCTACGCTTGACTACAACTGAACAATGGACTATGCCTTGAATTGTCAGTCTTTGTGCACCAAGTTTCGCTCAATGCCGGCACGGTACTAGGCTACCATAGCCTTCCCCTCGGGTGGAGCTTATAAGTCATACTCCTCGGCCTTTCATGAGCTTACTAGAGATTCACCCAAATCTCCCACACTATGACCAGTAGTGTCACTCATATAGGTGTGTTCTTCAAAGATCGCCCTGTAGGAAACGTCTTCGCCCATCAAGAGCCGCTCAGAACACATTAAGACATTGTCAACCTGCCTTACAGTAGCTATGAGAGAATTGCATCTGCAGCGGAGTGGGAGTATTAAATTTTCTCTCAACTCAGTTACTCCGGTTTGTTTTCCCAGCCCTAGTTCACGGAATATCCGATCACATAGGTTGGGTTACCCCTCGGCAACTCAAGTGGGTCTCAAACCCATCTCCCTCGATGCAAGGTCTATCATATTTCTTGATAGTCCTTTTGTGAAAGGATCTGCCAGATTTTTAGCACTTTGGACATAATCCAATGCTATCACTCCGGAGTTCTTCAGTTTTCTGACAGACTTCAATCTCCTCTTGATATGTTTGGAACTTTTCATATTATCCTTAGAACTTTTCACTTTGATAATCACGGTTTGATTATCACAGTTCATGAGGATGGCCGGTATTGGTTTATCAACCATAGGCAAGTCCATCAAGAGCTCACGAAGCCATTCCGCTTCGATAGTAGCTGTATCTAATGCTGTGAGTTCTGCTTCCATAGTTGACCTCGTTAAGATGGTCTGCTTGCAAGACTTCCAGGAAACAGCGCCACCACCAAGAGTGAAAACATATCCACTTGTGGCCTTCATCTTAGCATCAGAAATCCAATTGGAATCACTATACCCTTCAAGTCCTCTTGGATACCCGGCAAAATGAATTCCATAACTCATGGTTCCCTTTAGATAGCGCATCACTCTCTCAAGAGCATGCCAATGATCATCTCCCGGGTTGGCCACAAACCGGCTAAGTTTGCATACAGCAAACGAGATATCAGGCCTCGTAGCGCAAGCTAAATACATGAGTGAACCAATGATTTGAGAGTATCTTAATTGATCTCTAGTTGCCTTTTCATTCTTTCGAAGCAAGACACTAGGATCACAAGGTGTGAGAGAAGATTTGCAATCAGCATAGCCAAATCTGCTCAACACCTTCTCAACATAATGAGATTGCACAAGTGTAATCCCATTATTCCCATCTCTCAATAACTTGATGTTCAGTATAATATCAGCTTCTCCAAGATCTTTCATCTCGAATCACTGAGATAAGAAGGTTTTTACCTCCTCAATCACTTTGAGACTTGTCCCAAAAATTAGTATGTCATCCACATACAAGCATTGGACAACTCCCTCACCCCCACCATGGCGATAGTACACACATTTGTCGGCTTTATTAACAACAAAGCCTACAGATGTCAAAGTTCTTTCAAACTTCTCATGCCATTGTTTGGGTGCTTGTTTGAGACCATACAAAGATTTCTTTAATTTACACACCTTTCTTTATTGACCTTGCAGTATGAAACCATCAGGCTGTTCCATGTAAATTTCCTCGTCCAACTCTCCATTTAGGAAAGCCGTCTTAACGTCCATTTGATGAACGAGAAGACCGTGTGAGGCAGCCAATGATAGTAGTACTCGGATGGTGTTCAATCTAGCCACAGGTGAGTAGGTATCAAAGAAATCTTTGCCTTACTTTTGGGTATAGCCTTTGGCTACAAGCCGAGCCTTGTACTTCTCAATAGTACCATCAGCTCGAAGTTTCTTCTTAAATACCCATTTACATCCTACAGGTCTGCACCCATAAGGACGCTTAGTTAACTCCCACGTTCCATTAGCCAAGATGGAATCCATCTCGCTTTGAACCGCTTCCTTCCAATAGTCTGCATCGGGAGATTGATGGCGTGTATTTCACACGTTCGTTGGGCAACCCCAAGAGGAAGGTATGATGCGCACAGCAGCAAGTTTTCCCTCAGAAAGAAACCAAGGTTTATCGAACCAGGAGGAGCCAAGAAGCACGTTGAAGGTTGATGGCGGCGGGATGTAGTGCGGCGCAACACCGAGAGATTCCGGCGCCAACGTGGAACCTGCACAACACAACCAAGCTACTTTGCCCCAACGAAACAGTGAGGTTGTCAATCTCACCGGCTTGCTGTAACAAAGGATTAACCGTATTGTGTGGAAGATGATTGTTTGCGAGAGAAAACGGTAGAAACAAGTATTGCGGTAGATTGTATTTCAGTAAAGAGAATTGGACCGGGGTCCACAGTTCACTAGAGGTGTCTCTCCCATAAGACGAACAGCATGTTGGGTGAACAAATTACGGTTGGGCAATTGACAAATAAAGAGAGCATGACAATGCACATACATATCATGATGAGTATAGTGAGATTTAATTGGGCATTACGACAAAGTACATAGACCGCCATCCAAGCTGCATCTATGCCTAAAAAGTCCACCTTCGAGGTTATCATCCGAACCCCCTCCGGTATTAAGTTGCAAACAACGAGACAATTGCATTAAGTATGGTGCGTAATGTAATCAACAACTACATCCTTAGACATAGCATCAATGTTTTATCCCTAGCGGCAACAGACACAACACAACCTTAGACCTTTATGTCACTGTCCCAGGTGTCAATGCAGGCATGAACCCACTATCGAGCATAAGTACTCCCTCTTGGAGTTAAAAGCATCTACTTGGCCAGAGCATCTACTAATAACGGAGAGCATGCAAGATCATAAACAACACATAAGCATAACTTTGATAATCAACATAACAAGTATTCTCTATTCATCGGATCCCAACAAACGCAACATATAGAATTACATATAGATGATCTTGATCATGATAGGCAGCTCACAAGATCCGACAATGATAGCACAATGGGGAGAAGACAACCATCTAGCTACTGCTATGGACCCATAGTCCGAGGGGTAGACTACTCACTCATCACTCCGGAGGCGACCATGGCGGTGTAGAGTCCTCCAGGGAGATGATTCCCCTCTCCGGCGGGGTGCCGGAGGCGATCTCCGGGATCCCCCGAGATGGGATCGGCGGCGACGGCGTCTCGGTAATGTTTTCCGTATCGTGGCTCTCGGTGCTGGGGGTTTCGTCACGGAGGCTATTTGTAGGCGGAAGGGCAGGTCAAGAGGCGGCACGGGGGGCCCAAACCACGGGCCGGCGCGGCCGAGGGTGGGCCGCGCCGCCCTAGGGTTTGGCCACCCCGTGGCCCCTCTTCGTCTCTCCTTCGGACTTCGGAAGCTTCGTGAGAAAATAGGCCTACGGGCTTTAATTTCGTCCAATTCCGAGAATATTTCTTTACTAGGATTTCTGAAACCAAAAACAGCGAGAAAAACAGCAAGCGGCACTTCGGCATCTTGTTAATAGGTTAGTTCCGGAAAATGCACGAATATGATATAAAGTGTGCATAAAACATGTAGATAACATCAATAATGTGGCATGGAACACAAGAAATTATCGATACGTTGGAGACGTATCAGCATCCCCAAGCTTAGTTCTGCTCGTCCCGAGCGAGGTAAAACGATAATAAAGATAATTTACTGGAGTGACATGCCATCATAAACTTGATCATACTATTTGTAAAGCATATGTAGAGAATGCAGCGATCAAAACAATGTGTATGACATGAGTAAACAAGTGAATCATAAAGCAAAGACTTTTCATGAATAGTACTTCAAGACAAGCATCAATAAGTCTTGCATAAGAGTTAACTCATAAAGCAATAATTCGAAGTAAAGGTATTGAAACAACACAAAAGAAGATTAAGTTTCAGCGGTTGCTTTCAACTTGTAACATGTATATCTCATGGATATTGTCAACATAGAGTAATATAATAAGTGCAATAAGCAAGTATGTAAGAATCAATGCACAGTTCACACAAGTGTTTGCTTCTTGAGGTGGAGAGAAATAGGTGAACTGACTCAACATAAAAGTAAAAGAATGGTCCTCATAGAGGAAAAGCATCGATTGCTATATTTGTGCTAGAGCTTTGATTTTGAAAACATGAAACAATTTTGTCAACGGTAGTAATAAAGCATATGCATCATGTAAATTATATCTTATAAGTTGCAAGCCTCATGCATAGTGTACTAATAGTGCTCGCACCTTGTCCTAATTAGCTTGGACTACCTGGATTATCACCGCAATACATATGCTTTAACCAAGTATCACAAAGGGGTACCTCTATGCCGCTGTACAAAGGTCTAAGGAGAAAGCTCGCATTTGGATTTCTCGCTTTTGATTATTCTCAACTTAGACATCCATACCGGGACAACATAGACAACGAGATAATGGACTCCTCTTTTAATGCTTTAAGCATTCAACAACAATTAATTCTTTTCTCATTAGAGATTTGAGGATGTTTGTCCAAAACTGAAACTTCCACCATGGAACATGGCTTTAGTTAGCGGCCCAATGTTCTTCTCTCACAATATGCATGCTCAAACCATTCAACTCGGTGTAGATCGCCCTTACTTCAGACAAGACGAACATGCATAGCAACTCACATGAAATTCAACAATGAGTTGATGGCGTTCCCCAGTAAACATGGTTATCGCACAACAAGCAACTTAATAAGAGATAAAGTGCATAATTACATATTCAATGCCACAATAGTTTTTAAGCTATTTGTCCCATGAGCTATATATTGCAAAGGTGAATGATGGAATTTTAAAGGTAGCACTCAAGCAATTTACTTTGGAATGGCGGGAAAATACCATGTAGTATAGGTAGATATGGTGGACACAAATGGCATAGTGGTTGGCTCAAGTATTTTGGATGCATGAGAAGTATTCCCTCTCGATACAAGGTTTAGGCTAGCAAGGTTGTTTGAGGCAAACACAAGGATGAACTAGTACAGCAAAACTCACATAAAAGACATATTGAAAGCATTATAATACTCTATACCGTCTTCCTTGTTGTTCAAACTCAAAACTAGAAATTATCTAGACCTTAGAGAAACCAAATATGCAAACCAAATTTTAGCATGCTCTATGTATTTCTTCATTAATGGGTGCAAAGCATATGAAGCAAGAGCTTAAACATGAGCACAACAATTGCCAAGTATCACATTACCCAAAACATTTTTAGCAATTACTACATGTATCATTTTCCAATTCCAACCATATAACAATTTAACGAAGGAGAAACTTCGCCATGAATACTATGAGTAGAAACCAAGGACATATTTGTCCATAAGCTACAGCGGAGTGTGTATCTCTCCCATAAAGTGAATGCTAGGATCCATTTTATTCAAACAAAACAAAAACAAAAACAAAACGACGCTCCAAGAAAAAGCACATAAGATGTGGCCGAATAAAAATGTAGTTTCGGGGGAGGAACCTGATAATTTGTTGATGAAGAAGGGGATGCCTTGGGCATCCCCAAGCTTAGACAGCTTGAGTCTTCTTGATATATGCAGGGGTGAACCGCCGGGTGCATCCCCAAGCTTAGAGCTTTCACTCTCCTTGATCATGTTGCATCATACTCCTCTCTTGATCCTTGAAAACTTCCTCCACACCAAACTCGAAACAACTCATTAGAGGGTTAGTGCACAATATAAATTGACATATTCAGAGGTGACACACTCATTCTTAACACTTCTGGACATTGCATAATGCTACTGGACATTAGTGGATCAAAGAAATTCATCCAACATAGCGAAAGAGGCAATGCGAAATAAAAGGCAGAATCTGTCAAAACAGAACAGTTCGTATTGACGAATTTTAAAATGGCACCAGACTTGCTCAAATGAAAATGCTCAAATTGAATGAAAGTTGCGTACATATCTGAGGATCATGCACGTAAATTGGCATAATTTTCTGAGCTTCCTGCAGGGCAGTGGGCTCAGATTCGTGACAGCAAAGAAATCTGGAACTGCGCAGTAATCCAAATCTAGTACTTACTTTTCTATCAACGGCTTAACTTGGCACAACAAAACTCAAAACTAAGATAAGGAGAGGTTGCTACAGTAGTAAACAACTTCCAAGACACAAAATAAAAACAAAGTACTGTAGGTAAAAACATGGGTTGTCTCCCATAAGCGCTTTTCTTTAACGCCTTTCAGCTAGGCGCAGAAAGTGTGTATCAAGTAACATCAAGAGATGAAGCATCAACATCATAATTTGTTCTAATAATAGAATCATAAGGTACCTTCATTCTCTTTCTAGGGAAGTGTTCCATACCTTTCTTGAGAGGAAATTGATATTTTATATTACCTTCCCTCATATCAATAATAGCACCAACGAGTTCGAAGAAAAGGTCTTCCCAATATAATTGGACAAGATGCATTGCATTCAATATCCAAGACAACAAAATCAACGGGAACAAGATTATTGTTAACGGTAATGCGAACATTATCAACTTTACCCAAAGGTTTCTTTGTAGAATGATCAGCAAGATTAACATCCAAATAACAATTTTTCAGCGGTGGCAAGTCAAGCATATTATAAATTTTCTTCGGCATAACAGAAATACTTGCACCAAGATCACATAAAGCATTACAATCAAAATCTTTAACCTTCATCTTAATAATGGGCTCCCAACCATCTTCTAGCTTTTTAGGAATAGAGGCTTCGCGCTCTAGTTTCTCTTCTCTAGCTTTTATGAGAGCATTTGTAATATGATGCGTGAAAGCCAAATTTATAGCACTAGCATTAGGACTTTTAGCAAGTTTTTGCAAGAACTTTATAACTTCAGAGATGTGGCAATCATCAAAATTCAAACCATTATAATCTAAAGCAATGGGATCATCATCCCCAATGTTGGAAAAAATTTCAGCGGCTTTATCGCAAGCGGTTTCAGCGAGTTTAGCGGTTTCGAGCGAGTTTTCGCGCTTTGCATTAGAAGTGGAAACATTGCTAACACCAATTCTTTTATTAGTATGAGTAGGAGGTGCAGCAACATGTGTAGCATTATCATTACTAATGGTGGTAATAGTCCAAACTTTAGCTATATTTTTCTCTTTAGCTAGTTTTTCATTTTCTTCTCTATCCCACCTAGCACGCAGTTCGACCATTAATCTTATATTCTCATTAATTCTAACTTGAATGGCATTTGCTGTAGTAACAATTTTATTTTCAATATCCCTATTAGGCATAACTTTCGATTTCAAAAGATCAACATCGGAGGCAAGACTATCAACTCTAGAAACAAGAATATCAATTTTATTGAGCTTTTCCTCAACAGATTTGTTAAAGGCAGTTTGTGTACTAATAAATTCTTTAAGCATGGCTTCAAGTCCAGGGGTGAATTCCTATTATTGTTGTAAGAATTTCCATAAGAATTACCATAGCCGTTGCCATTATTATAAGGATATGGCCTATAGTTATTACTAGAATTGTTACGATAAGCATTGTTGTTAAAATTATTATTTTTAATGAAGTTTACATCAACATGTTCTTCTTGTGCAACCAATGAAGCTAACGGAACATTATTAGGATCAACATTAGTCCTATCATTCGCAAGCATAGACATAATAGCATCAATTTTATCACTCAAGGAGGAGGATTCTTCGACGGAATTTACCTTCTTACCTTGTGGAGCTCTTTCAGTGTGCCATTCGGAGTAATTTATCATCATATCATCAAGAAGTTTTGTAGCCGCCCCCAATGTGATGGACATAAAGGTACCTCCAGCAGCTGAATCCAATAAATTCCGCGAAGAAAAATTTAGTCTGCATAGAAGGTTTGGATGATCATCCAAGTAGTCGAGTCCATGGGTTGGGCAATTTTTAACCGAGAGATTTCATTCTTTCCCAAGCTTGAGCAACATGTTCAGTATCTAATTGTTTAAAATTCATTATGCTACTCCTCAAAGATATAATTTTAGCAGGGGGATAATATCTACCAATAAAAGCATCCTTGCATTTAGTCCATGAATCAATACTATTCTTAGGCAGAGATAGCAACCAATCTTTAGCTCTTCCTCTTAATGAAAAAGGGAACAATTTTAGTTTAATAATATCACCATCTACATCTTTATATTTTTGCATTTCACATAGTTCAACAAAATTATTGAGATGGGCAGCAGCATCATCAGAACTAATTCCAGAAAATTGATTGTTCATGACAAGATTCAGTAAAGCAGGTTTAATTTCAAAGAATTCTGCTGTAGTAGCAGGTGGAGCAATAGGTGTGCATAAGAAATCATTATTATTTGTGGTTGTGAAGTCACACAACTTAGTATTTTCAGCGTTGGCCATTTTAGCAATAGTAAATAAAGCAAACTAGATAAAGTAAATGCAAGTAAACTAATTTTTTTGTGTTTTCGATATAGCAAACAAGATAGCAAATAAAGTAGAACTAGCAACTAATTTTTTTGTATTTTGATTTAGTGCAGCAAACAAAGTAGTAAATAAAATAAAGCAAGACAAAAACAAAGTAAAGAGATTGAGAAGTGGAGACTCCCCTTGCAGCGTGTCTTGATCTCCCCGGCAACGGCGCCGGAAAAAGAGCTTGATGGCGTGTATTTCACACGTTCGTTGGGCAACCCCAAGAGGAAGGTATGATGCGCACGGCGGCAAGTTTTCCCTCGGAAAGAAACCAAGGTTTATCGAACCAGGAGGAGCCAAGAAGCACGTTGAAGGTTGATGGCGGCGGGATGTAGTGCGGCGCAACACCGAGAGATTCGGCGCCAACGTGGAACCTGCACAACACAACCAAGCTACTTTGCCCCAACGAAACAGGTGAGGTTGTCAATCTCACCGGCTTGCTGTAACAAAGGATTAACCGTATTGTGTGGAAGATGATTGTTTGCGAGAGAAAACGAGTAGAAACAAGTATTGCAGTAGATTGTATTTCGAGTAAAGAGAATTGGACCGGGGTCCACAGGTTCACTAGAGGTGTCTCTCCCATAAGACGAACGAGCATGTTGGGTGAACAAATTACGGTTGGGCAATTGACAAATAAAGAGAGCATGACAATGCACATACATATCATGATGAGTATAGTGAGATTTAATTGGGCATTACGACAAAGTACATAGACCGCCATCCAACTGCATCTATGCCTAAAAGTCCACCTTCGAGGTTATCATCCGAACCCCCTCCGGTATTAAGTTGCAAACAACGAGACAATTGCATTAAGTATGGTGCGTAATGTAATCAACAACTACATCCTTAGACATAGCATCAATGTTTTATCCCTAGTGGCAACAACACAACACAACCTTAGAACTTTCGTCCATCGTCCCGAGTGTCAATGCGGGCATGAACCCACTATCGAGCATAAGTACTCCCTCTTGGAGTTAAAAGCATCTACTTGGCCAGAGCATCTACTAATAACGGAGAGCATGCAAGATCATAAACAACACATAAGCATAACTTTGATAATCAACATAACAAGTATTCTCTATTCATCGGATCCCAACAAACGCAACATATAGAATTACATATAGATGATCTTGATCATGATAGGCAGCTCACAAGATCCGACAATGTATAGCACAATGGGGAGAAGACAACCATCTGGCTACTGCTATGGACCCATAGTCCGGGGGTAGACTACTCACTCATCACTCCGGAGCGACCATGGCGGTGTAGGGTCCTCCGGGGAGATGATTCCCCTCTCCGGCGAGGTGCGGGAGCGATCTCCGGGATCCCCGAGATGGGATCGGCGGCGGCGGCGTCTCGATGTGTTTTCCGTATCGTGGCTCTCGGTGCGCGGGGGTTTCGTCACGGAGGCTATTTGTAGGCGGAAGGGCAGGTCAAGAGGCGGCACGGGGGCCCAAACCACAGGCCGGCGCGGCCGGGGGTGGGGCCGCGCCGCCCTAGGGTTTGGCCACCCTGTGGCCCCTCTTCGTCTCTCCTTCGGACTTCCGGAAGCTTCGTGAGAAAATAGGCCTCCGGGCTTTAATTTCGTCAATTCGAGAATATTTCTTTACTATGATTTACGAAACCAAAAACAGCGAAAACGACATTGGCAGCACTTCGGCATCTTGTTAATAGGTTAGTTCCAGAAAATGCACGAATATGATATAAAGTGTGCATAAAACATGTAGATAACATCAATAATGTGGCATGGAACACAAGAAATTATCGATACGTTGGAGACGTATCAGAGATGCGAGAGCTTCTGAAATGGTAGTGGGAGTATCATCCACAAGATACACAATGAAATCATTACCAAAAGACTTCGCAGTCCTTTGTCTCTCACTCCTTGTGGGAGCTTCATTGTTATCTTCATCAGAATCTGAACTCTCATCATCAGATTCGTCATCAGACTCCATAGGAGTTTCATGTATTGGATCAGATTCCCAACTAGACATGCCATGCATATCTCTCATAGGAAATATATCCTCAAAGAATGTAGCATCTCTTGATTCAAAGATGGTGCCAACATTCATGTCGTCCACTCCAGATTTCACCACGATAAATCTATAAGAAAGAAACAGTCCACAGTTTTTGGTCCAAGCTTTCGCTTTTTGGTGATTGGCAAATTCACTTTTGCCAAACAGCCCCAAGTTCGTAGGTAGGAGAGTATTGGTCTTTTCTTTTCCCATTCCTCATAAGGGGTAATCTCTTTATTCTTGGTTGGAACACGGTTTAGGACATGACACGAAGTCAATATAGCCTCCCCCACCATTCCTTGGATAAACCCGAAACATCTAACATGGTGTTAACCAAATCTGTTAGAGTGCGGTTTTTTCCTTTCTGCAATCCCATTGGATTGTGGGGAATTGGGAGGCATCCTCTCATGGATTATACCATGTTCCACACATGATAAATTGAACTCATTAGAAAAGTACTCTCCACCACGATCGGACCGAACCCTTTTTATCTTTCTTTCAAGTTGGTTCTCAACTTCAGCCTTATAGATTTTAAAGAAATCAAGGGCCTCATCTTTAGTTTTCGGGAGATACACATAACGAGTACCTAGTGGAATCATCAATCAAAGTCATTAAATATTTCTTTCCACCTCTTGTCAACTCACCATTCATCTCACATAGATCTGAATGTATGAGCTCTAGTGGTGCCAAGTTTCTTTCCTTCGCAGGCTTGTGAGGCTTGCGAGGTTGCTTTGCTTGCACACAAGCATGGCACTTAGAGCCTTTGACAAAGGTGAATTTCAGAATTAAACTCATATCAGCAAGCCGCGTCATACAACCGAAATTAACATGACAAAGTCGTGAATGCCAAACATTAGTTTCATTAACACTAGTGCTTACATGGTTCACAACATTATCACGAAGTCTTCTAGAGAGAAGCGAAACATTCCCTCACATTCATATCCCTTTCCAACAAAAGTTCCATACTTAGACGGTACAACTTTATTGGACTCAAACACCAACTTAAACCCATCTTTCATAAGACGGGAGCCACTAACGAGATTCTTCTTGATAGAAGGGACATGCAACACGTTCTTCAGTTGCACGATCTTTCCCGAAGTAAACTTCAGATCTACCGTGCCAACACCACGAACGAGTAGCATGTAACCCATTCCCCATCATTGCCGAGGAACCTCGGGCCGATAAGAGGTAAACATGGAGATGTCGGCACACACATGAACATTGACACCTGTATCAACCCACCATTACGTGGGCTGAAACACCGAAAGAACGATAGGTAATATATTACCATACCACGTAGTTCCTTCCTCTGTGTTGCCAATGACCATGCTGACAGAATTTGAGTTCTGTCCAGCTTGACATTTCTTTCCTTTGCATTGTGGACAACGATTAGCCCAATGGCCTGTCTCGCCACACACCCAACAAGGATCTTTCTTCTCGGTTTTCCCCTTCTTCTTGAAGTTGGTAGTCTGGGAGACTCCCTTGTTCTTTCCCTTGGATTTGTGGGCATTTTTACGTACCATATTGGCGACGAACGTCCATCGGTTCCTCCGAGTGTGTTTGTCTTTTGCCCTCGCCTTCTCCTCAACATCTAGAGAGCCCATGATATTCTCAACAGAGAACTCATGCCTCTGATGTTTCAGAGAAGTGGCAAAGTTCCTCCATGAAGGGGAAGCTTAGCGACAATGCATCCCGCGACAAACTTGTCCGGTAGCACACACTTGAGGAGCTCAAGTTCCTTTGCCATGATCCGTATCTCATGAGCATGTTCTACTACGGATCGGTTCTCAACCATTCCGTAGTCATTGAACCGCTTCATAGCATACGGTTCACCTCCGGCATCGGCGAGCACCAAACTTAGCGTCCGAGTGCATCCCACGAGTTTCTTCCCATTTCGGATGTGCGGATAAGCATCAACCAACTTGTCTCCAAGCACACTTAGAACGGCACCCACAAAGATTACGGTGGCATCCCCGAACGCTTTATCCTCGTCAGGAGTAAGCGGACCTCTGGGAGTACCTTCCGCAACTCGGTGCACGCCCATAGAAGTGAGCCACAAGAGGGTTTTGTTCTGCCATCTCTTGAAATGAGAACCCGTAAACGGGCTCGGTTTGAGCGCAGCAACAAAACCAGATGGTGAAAATTGCCTAAGCATATAAGGTTTTTGGATTGTTGTAATATTAGGCAATTTCTGTGTGAGTTTAATTACCGAAAGTAACATTACAGATGCACAGGCATACTTAACCATACACATCATACTAAGCACATGCATCAGATCTGAACATGGAACAAGTAGCAGTGCAAGGTAGGAGAGGAAAAACACGTACATCGCGACCGGGAAGGTCGCACCAGCAGCAGCACCACCACCACCATGGGAGTTGTTGATGTCGCCCATGGTGTAGTCAGAGTCGTCGACGAAGCAGTCGAATCGGCGATGAAGAAGACGAACAACAGCGAGCAGTCGCGCCGAGACGCTCCCCAAAAACCTTATCGCCCGTCTCCCGGTGCAGGATCTCAACGGACGGGGTTTCAGAGGCCTGCTCTCCCGGACGACCGTGCACACAGTCGCCGGGATGGGGAAGACTAGAGAGTAGCGCAGCAAAAGGAACTTCGCGAGAGAGAGATCTAAGAGCACTGTTTTCCAGATCTGATCGGTCTCCTTGTATAGCCTAGAAGGAGAGCCGCCCCGACCGCGTAGGACACCAGGGACACGCGACGAGCATGCACATGCAGGTCGACACGTACCCAACTCAGTTGGTGCATCAAGCAAAAAAATTAGGCTTCCTTGAGTGTGTCTCGAACTCGAACTCGAGTCACGACGTGCGTGCGTGACGAGGCGAGGCGGGCGGAGGAGGAGTGCGCGAGGACTCTTTCTATTCTCACTCACTTGGAATGACTAGAACAGCAGCCCTTATATACCACTCCAACTCTCTCCCAACTAGCAATGTGGGACTAAACTTTATCCCCCAAGACTGTCCCAAGCTGCCAACGTGATGGGCCTTGAGATTTCAGAAATTGTCGACTATATGGGCTGCCTTACTGGACTGCAGCCCATCTACATTCAACAGTTATCTTACTATGTTGTTCAAGTGGTCAGCCGTTGTGTAGGCGAAGAGACCTATATCCATGGGATAAGTATGACAACACTTATAGGATAGGCCTGCTTACATGGATGAATGCGGTTGGAATACTATATACAACATGGTACAGTTTCATACAACATGCCTTTCAAATGGCAAATAAATGCTCCAGGTCGAAATTTCAGTAACCTGAGAGCCATCAATTGATTACCAACACCATAATTTAGGTGTTCACAACGCCGAAGGTAGAGTCTGCAGAGGTAAGAAATTTAGAAAGTATCAATAGAAGAACAGAGTAGCACTAAAAAAAAAAAAAAGAAGACCAGAGAAAAAAAAAATGAAGCTGCATACTAAGGAACCAAACGTAGAGTCAACCATTTACCTTTGTCTTGTGGAGCAATGTAGCACATTTCGGCTGCAAAACAGAATCTGAAGACCTAACTATGCGTATACAAGTTCAAACATTCTGAAATGGCGGTCTTCACTATCTCTGTACATGCACGGACACATGGGGTCCTGATGTCTGTGGAACACTCTGCTGCTCATATTGGTTGCTATTCTTGGTAGTTGAGCTCTTTTCGTTCTGAATATGTTCTAGAAACTCCATTACTATCGGATCAGTCCAAGGACATCCAAATGGAGCTTCATTGCCTGCTACCCATCCAAGATGACCACCCTGTGGTGTGACTATCAGTAGACAGTTCGGATTTGCCTGAAATAATAGAAAAAAACAAGACCCTTTTAAGTCGTTTCAGGGCCAATATCAGCAGTAGTTATGAAGCAGACATGTTGGTATGTTGCCCGAATTCGGTCATGCAAGATACCAATAGGTGAGAAAGGAGTGTGTACTGTAATCAGAAAATACCTTGATATCTTCTCTAGGAATTCCCCTAGATGGTGCAATTGGATCATTAGCTGCCTGCACATAACAGAGCTAGCATTAAAGTTTTATACAAAAGTGCAAACTGAACATGTCCAATATATCAATGTATGGCATTACTTTCATGGTGACTTGACACCAAAAGGTAGTGGTGCTTTAAAAAACCTACTAACAGACTTGCGTACAAAACAGGTGGTACTAATTTTGAAGTCACTGTACAGCCCATGAATGTGAATTGGGTCTTCATGTATTACTTGTTTGCGTATTGCATGATCATGATATGAATTTCGAACTATCAATTTGAAGCAACATATGCAGCTTAAGGAGTGAAATATCATGTCTGGTGCTATCTAAAAAATGTCTTCTGATGTCACATCCCACTTATAGTACCAACTCTGATCGACTTAAGCTTCTAAGATTGCAAGACACTAAGAAGAACTGAAATGTATCTCCAGCTTGCATTTTGATTATAAGGCCAAAAGGCCATGAATTAGTGTGCATTTCCATATTCCTGGTTCACTATTTTAACAGCTTCAAGTAAACCTTTAGTCATAGTTCTAAGTAATCATAATAGCATATTGGCATAATCTTAACCCAAGTAATTAGATAGTTGTTGTTGTTGTTTTCGAATGCACTAGTGCAGCATAAAGAACTAGTAGCTTCACCTGTATGCATAATAAGGGTATGGAAACATTCTTGATGGAATCTGAGCTGCTTGAGTTCGAGTAATAATCATCCACTGACTTGAAACCAAATGAAACTGCCACAATTGAAGTTTCTTTTAAGTGTAGTGTGCCAATGGTAGAAAATAAAAAATATATCATTTCAGATTGAGGTCACTGCTAACCTCGGGTTAGCCCTTCATCAAAATCTCTAACGGTTTTTGCATTGGCTGCCTTTGGTATGTTGTATTCGCCGTCCAGTCCTTCAAAAAGCAGTGCATGCCTAAATTTTGGTAAGTTCCAAAAAAATTAAGTGTTTGAAAAGAGGCGTGAAACTAATTAGATTGGAGGAAAGGTGAACAATAGGTATACTTCTTAAATATGGTCCTGAGAGAGTTAGCAAGTGCTCTATCATAGATGTTGTTGAACCCTTTGTGGAAATCTTCATCTGCAATTACCAAATCAAACGGGTTGCACATGGACACTGCTCCAGAGAGAGAGCACTTATCAGTCTCCTGGAAACAAAGAATTACTGAGTAGGTTATGGAGATGCAGAGGAAATAGACCTTTTAGATCAATTTTATATAGGGATAAAAAGGAGTTGGTGCAATGCTAATCACTTTGATACTCAAAGAGGAGCAGAGTGCATATTGGCATATCTATGTTAACTAAGCATGATTTGCTACAAAAGGACTTAAGTGAAGTATAACTTTACTGAACATGACAATGGACAAGGGAAAAATGTTCTAATATTGAGTAGAACTGTAAATTTCTATATCACTGAGTACAGAGCTCACCTCACCAAGGTAGCGCACAAGAATATTTGCTCCGAGTGACCAGCCAGCAGCATAGATATCACACTCAGGGTAACGGGCCAAAACATGATTGACTACTTGACGGAGATCTCCAGTAAACGAAGCAGAATAGAACTGTTCATGTAAGAGGATAAGTGTCAACATATTTAGAAGCTAGAAGGGAACTCCAATTAGAGAGCAGACAGTAGGGGCAATTTTTCGCCAATGCGTGGTTTCTATTTTAGGGAAAGATAATACTCCCTCCGTTTCAATGAATAAATCTTACATTATTTTTATAAAATCAAATCACTAAATATAAAATCAATAACATCATCAAATATATTATATGATATCTATAGAATATTATATTTATTGCTGAGTTTTTCTATAAGTTCAATTAAACTTTGCTTGGCTTGACGAGCCTTATTTATTGAAACAGAGATAGCACAATGAGTATTGCTTGTAGTATTCGTACAGAACTTGACTGCGCTGAGAAAGCATCCGAAACACGAACGTCACTGTTGGTTGAGAACCTGTGAAAATGATAGGTTTGGATGGCTTAGGATGTTCTTGAAGCGTTTCAGCTTTATTTGTTTCTTAAATAGCTATTTTCTTTAGTTTCTATATTTCTATGTTTCGTTATGCTATGTATTAAGACATTTTGTTACTTCCTAGGTCCCCTCATCCACTGAGTACCAAGAGGCCGGACCATTGCTGATAACCAGAAAGAATGGTGTCAGCACTTCGCAGACAACATTTGAATATGCCTGTACTAAAGATTAAGTCAGCTAGAAGATGCCACTAAGTTTACGGACACATGACACACTACTTTTAAGGGTAAAAAGGTAAGAGGAAATATCATACACATGTAAACCTAATAACCTATTTTTCAAGCCATTGTCTGAGTCTGAGTACCAAAGATAGCCTCAGGAACTAGACATTGTTCATGAGATTCATACCAATCAGCAGGTTTTGATGGAGCTTTTGGTACCTAACTTGCTGATGTCATACGCTCTTACTCCTAAGAAAAGCTCAAACAACCTTCAGCCATATAGTAATTAGTAAGTTCTGAAGTGAAGGCTACATTATCACACTGGATGCAAATTAACATATGATTCCTTTACATGTGGACTTGGTTTAATACCAAATAAAGTAAGTTTTTCCAAGCTGCTATTGTGTAGAGTGTTTTTTGCATAGTATAGAAGAAAAATGGAAAAGAACATAATTTTGAGAGGATAAATGGAGTAATAAATACTCTGCGGCACTACAAAAATATTCCAAGACTAAAGTACATCTGTTTTGAATACTCAGCAAATATGGGGACAAGTTAAACATAACAGCGTTGGCATGACATGGATGGATAGAGCTGATTCGGTAATTTGGATGCTTAACATTAAGTGCTTAACTGTCAGTTCCCTTTAACAAAGCTCTGAAAACTGTTATATCATATAAAACTGAAAGATTGGACTTTCCACATAAGTTTGTTTGTGAAAATGAAGAGTCCATTAAAAATTATGACAATCACATGGTTGTGTTTAAGAAAAGCAGTTTTTCTAAAGATGTTTTAATAAAAACAGGTTTAGGTGGGGATAAATACTGGCATTTGAGTGATCAAGAGCAAACTATTGAACACCTACTTTCTACCTGCCCAATGGCATTGTTTGTCTGGAATGTGACAAGGTGCGCCTTTGATGTGCACATAAAACAATTGTTTGTTCGGTAGTTAAACACATTAAGAAAGCAAGGAAAGGCACTAGTTACTATTGGATTGGAGACATTTTGGAGGACATGAAATCTGGCAAGCTTCCAGAATAACATACTGAATGATCCTGTTTTATATTAGTATGACCTGTCACTATCTATTCCTTGTCTTAGCTTCACGAGAGAAAAATGGAGGGGGCAAAACACGCACTGCATGCAGTGAGATTATGGCGGCAACCAGCGAGAGTAATAGTAGGGCCGTTAGGTTGTTTGCTTTGGTACGATACATTCACATGTTTTTTTACGCTACATTGGCTTATGTGAAATTCCAAGATGAGAGCAAACAGGTTTGCACTATTCATGCAAATTTACTTTTCCAGATACATTTTCCTTTTATTTGCAAATATTAATTAATTTCTCAGGAGCTATAATTATGTTTGCCACATTAAAAAATAAAACAATTGAAGTACCTTAGCTGTAGTCACAGGACTGCCTGCACATCCACGGCTATTGAATACCACAACACGCCATCCTTTGCTTCTAGCTCTCAAAAGCATATGCCTTACATATGTATCCTGACTTCCTCCTGTAAGACCGGGCTAACTCCCACCATCAAGAATTAGCCATAAGCTAATAAAAAACTATGCATACATGAAACTACAAGTAAACAAAGCGCACATACTACTGCAGACAAAGAGGTGCCAAGAAACAAAATGCTTATGTCAACAGTCATATATGCTTGCAACAAAGTTAAATTAACATAATAGATGCAGAAGACGAATTTAGACAACAATGCGTTCCGCTCTTAACTATGGTCAAAATTGTATTAGAATCCCCTATACTCTAGTGGAAGCCTTTGATTTTTCTTTTTTATGGATTAGTAGTAAAATGCTTGGTTGGGCAGATTTTATGCTGAGTATTCGACTAAAGCCTTTGATTTACTGTTCACGGCATCCTTTTTCTTTTCTTGAGGTGAAAGTTATGGAAGACTATTTTTTTTTCTCAGTTCACTTTGCGCAGCACCTTGAACAGTTAATGATGTTCAGATATTCCCTAATACTGAAATATGATCATGATGAATAATGTCACTAATTAGGAAATTGAACTGGCACATACGAATCCGATCCAAGGAAAAAAGCTTCTAACATACGAAGTAAAAAAATCCAGCAAAGATTTTCAAGCTGAGAAGCTTTTCCCCTGGTCACATTATCGTAAGGGATAAGGGTAAAATTCATTCATGTTGTTCATCATATGGGTTGTATGGTTAATTTATGTATCTGTTGCTTGATCAGTCGTCTTCATAAGTATGTTCACCCATTGTTAATGTACAGTCATGGTGCTAGTTGGAAAATCATACGCTGTCTGAACCAAACTCCAGTTATATCATAGCTATATTTCATTCTCCATGTGCTGTGGTAGTAATATACCCCTATTTCACCTAAGATCTCTTCGCCCGACGACATGGATCTATTTAGCAATCCAACTTCCGGAACTGAAGTCTCAGCAATGCACACAGCTCAGCAGCACAACAAAATCCCCCAGTACGGAGATGACATGCAACCCAATCCTCTCTATGCAGATATGAGAGATCATATCATAATTAACCAAAACTCGCAGCACCTCCTCCCGTTTCTACACAGGCAGCATTTGATTTTTTCTTTTTTACTGATTAGCACTCAAATGCTTGGTTGGGCAGATCTTATGCTGAGTGTCATCTATGCTTGCAACAAAGTTAAATTAAAATGATAAATGCAGAAGATGAATTTAGAACAACAATGTATTCGTCCTTGTTACAATAGAGAAAAAAAAAACCTCCCCAAATCGTGCTTGCATTTTTCACTGCACACGACTTTCCCTATGTAGAAATAGCCTATTTATATTCGAAAGAGGAAGTTCTACTATTTTTTTGTTTTTTATTTAACTCATTCTCACGGCATCCTTTTGGTTTCCTTGAGGTGAAAGTTAACGATGTTCAGCAAAATTTCCTATTACTGAAATGATGAATAATGTCACACTTTCGTCGTGTCCACTGCGCAACACCAGGAGAAGGAAAGGGGCAACACCAACATACATACCAGCAGAATGAGCAGCGGCGCGTCGGGCGGCAGCGCGCGGTCGTCGGCGGAGACCCAGTCGAGGGTGACGGCGCCGTCGTCGGGGGCGCGGAGGCACTCGCGCCTGAAGGTGACGGCGGGGAGCGAGCGCGTGAAGGCGGCGAAGATGGTCTCGACGTGGCGGTTGGACGCGAGCACGGGGTAGGCGCGGTAGGGGCGGCGGAGGCTGTCGAAGCCGGCGAGGAGGCCGCTCCGCGCGCCGGCGATCTCGAGGGTCGAGTGCGGGAGCAGAGGCCGCTGCTCCCCGGCGGGGTCGGGGTTCTGGGAGGAAGCGACGGAGGACATGGTGGTGGCTGGGGCTGGGAGGAGCAGGTAGCGGAGGCGACGAGGGGCGAAGCGGCTGGCGGGGCCGGCGAATGGGGATGGCGTTTGTAGCGCGGCCATCGGTTTCGTGCTTGCTGGGTTTGGAATACGCATCTCGCTCCTTTGGAGCCCAGCAGCCAGTAGGAAATTGTGGTTGGATCGTTGGCACGTCGCTGCCGTGGGGAAAAAGGACGACCAAGAAATGTACATTGTTCATTGAAACCTTGGCCGGGCAGTGTTTTGACGGTGACTGCACTGCAGTTCATCAAAAAGTAAAAATGTTTGACTACACCACTACTATGCTAGACCAGAATGATCAATTTGTTCTTCGGTTTCTACGGAAAATGCCTTGATGTTATAGAAGGCAAAAAAGTTTATGTACAAAATGTTGCCTTAGATGCGAACAAACAGGGCAGCCGAAATTCGAAAAGAAAAACTACAGGCTAATTCCTCACGTCGTTTGATGGCACCATGAACATCAAGCTCAGGACGTTACCACTAATCATCCCGAAGAGAAGCCATCAACGAACCAAACAAGAACGTCCTTGGTTGTCTCCCCTCCCTCGTCTTCAGTGGAGATGGTGTTTCTTTGAAACCACCCCGTCAAGCCTCCTCTCCCGCCGGTGAATCCGGATTTCCTCGCCCTCCGACGGTCGCTCTGGCAACGGGGGGACGGGGAAATCCCGACTCTCGACATGTATATAGCGTAGGTCCTCGCAGGGTCCCAGCTGGTTGCGTCATGGAGGCGAAGGCGCTGCTGGTTTGGGTTTTGCCGTTGATGGGAGTCCCCTTCGGTTTCGGCGCTCCGTGGAGTTTCGGCGCGGCTCGGTCGACTTCCTAGGGCTCGGGGATCTACGGATCTTGTGAGTTCTTTGTGCCCCGCCTAGATCTATGTAGGCGGCGGCTCTGGAGCTTGAAGTTGAAGATGGTGTTGGCGAACTTCGCGATGGATCTGGAGGCTCAGGGTGTAGGCCCCTCGGAGCCGTTGTCCGGTGACTTCCTGCCTGCCATGGGGCTGGCTCCGGTTTACCAAGGTTTGACGAAAGCTCGGTCTGTGCTCCGGCGAGAAGAAAGATTATTTCTAATGTATCTACCTGTATGGACGAAGTTTAATATAACTGTCTTTTGCCTGCAATAAAAAAGAAGAATCGCAAGACGCAAAAGATTTCCTTGGAAGTTATAACACCTTCACGAAGGTGAATAACACACCCACATGTGCCATGATCGCCGAGATTTTGCCCGAAATCAATCCCATCACACCACCAGGAGACATTAGCAATATAAACCATAAAAAATAAAGAGACGGGCTAGGAGAAGGAAATGGGTGGCCGAAAGAAAGAATTTTGAGGACGAAGATTAAAAACATTGTTCGGTATAGTATTAGTTGATTTAACATAGCATCATCAGTATTATATATCTATTGGTTATTCCGTAGCTTGTTAGCAGATGTATATTATAGCTAGACTCTAATTCACGTTACGAAACATTTTGCTCTCTCTTAAGAAGAACGCGGCGATCTAGGGTTCTGCCCTATCCGCCACCGTCTTCTGTCCCATCCTCGTCGTCTTCGACCGGGAATTGACGTGTCCCAACCTCCTATGTTTGCTACTCCGAAGGCGGGAAGGGGTGGGGACCTCGGACTTGCGCTTGATGTTGTAGTAAGGTCGCTGAAATTAGAGTTTGGTTAATCGACATCGACGTTATGGTGGGTATGGCAACGTTCTGTCGGACTAGAATATGGTATACCCACCTCCTCGTGCACCTGGTATGCAATGATATCATCCGTGGCGGTTGAGGGGGGCGAGGAATCATCTGGTTTGCTCCTCCCATGGAGTGGTGGTTCTCGTTTGGTCTAAGTGTGTTATAGTTTTGGTGTCAAAAGATTTAGATCATTTCAATGGCTCAGTGATGACCACTTGGGATCTATAGATGACGGTAGTGGTTGTTAGAGCATCTCCAGTCGCGTCCCCCAAACCGTCCCCCAAAGCGATTTGGGGCGCGCCGGACAAAAAAACGTTCCCAGCCGCGCGCCCCAAAGGCCCTTTTTGTCCGGCGCGGCCCGATACGGTGTCCGGCGTCCCGAGCCCGTCCCCGTCCCACGGGGACGCATCGGGCACGCCGGACACAACGAAATGAGAGGCGAGGAGGCGCGGGCCCGACCCGTCAGCCGGCTCGGACGCTCAACCGCCACATACGTAGCGACGGTGCGGTTGCCGGGAAGCGGAACCGTCGCATTGGCAACCGCGTCGACGACGCGCCAACCCCGCCGGAATGGAGCGCCGACTCCTCGGAAGAGCAACCGCTGCTCTCTTCGACTTCGCGCCGCCGTTCATCCGCGCTCAATAAGACCCGTACGTACGCCGTACGCACGCCACCATTCATCCAAGCCTCCATCCGACACCTCCGGCCGACGATGAGCTACATCTCCCGGCCTCCCGTCCGACACCTCCGGCGAGCGGAAGCCTGTCGGGCTGACGCCATTGGTGGGAGAGAGCCAGGACGCCGAGCAGCGGCGACGATTCCCCGCCGCCAGTTGACAACGAGGAGGAATGGCTGGGCTGGGAGGAGGACGCGGAGGAAGAAGAGAGCGAGGACGCGGCGGCGGCGGTGGCCCGTGCGAAGGCGAAGGCGGCCAAGGCCAAGGCAAAGGCAAAGGCGCAGCCGACGAGCACCGCCGACGAGGAGGAGGACTCCGACGCGTCGGGCGCCGACACCGCCTCTTCGGAAGAGGTGACGAGCAGGAAGCGCCACCGCGATGACGACGACGAGGCGGGGCCATCAGCGAAAAAGAAGAAGTAGATAGTTTATATGTATTTTATTATATTTTTCCGAAGTTTTATATATAATTTGTTTATGTTCAACCGATTTGAATATTAGTAAATAGTTTTTTTCTAGCAAAAAAGTACTTTTAATGTCTGGGGGCGGTGTTTGGGGGACGCGGCTGGGGAGTGACGTCCCCCAAAGGCGGCACGAACAAAACACGTCCCCCAAACGCTCGATCCGGCGCGCTTTGGGGGACGGTTTGGGGGACGCGGCTGGAGATGCTCTTAGGTGCTCAAAATACCTCCATAAATTTCTATTATGTTTGGGATGATTTGTACTATACGTGAACTTCTATTATAGATATGGATCCTCCTCGTAGAAAAGAAAAAAGTGTGCACGAGTAGACTGTGAATTGATTGCTGAGTTGTGATTACAGTTGCAACTGTTTCACTCCATATTGTGCAGCGTGCTACAAATTTGAGTGTCTTTTGTAAACCATTCAGCTGCACTCAGCTGGGTGACAAGAAGGTAGGTGTAGATCTGCTCAATACTCCACATAAAATTACTAAATCCATTGCTTCCAAGATTATGCTCTCAAATTCGATGGTCGCTCATCGTTTGTGTGGACCTGAGCAGCTCGCTGCGCTGCACCGTCCGACGGGGCAAATATCTAGTCTGGCCCAAACTTCTGACAAACAATACTATCCTGCTCCCACTGACAACGAAGAACTCGCCCCCACCAATCCCGTTAACTCCTCCTGTCCGCGGCACGGATAATCCAGAAACGTCACGGCCTCTCACTGACAACGGCCCTCATAAACGCGGTCTCGTGATGGGCCCCATGTGTCAGTGATTGGGGTAAGAAAAGCTCTCGGTGACCGTATGTTCCAGCACGACGTAGAAATAACAACCCGGCGTGACGGCGAGATACGAATCTAACGGCGGGAGTAGCCCCTTCGTTGGTGGAGAGTTCCTTCCCTCCTTCCTTCGCCTTGTCGCCTCGTCTCGGCCTCTGCCTTCCTCTGTTCCTCATCTCCTCCGCCCCCCTTCCACCGGATTCCTCCACGCGCGCGCGCAGCATCAGAGCTCCCCTCCCCGCTGCTCACTTATCCTTCCCCTCGCCAATCTAGGGTTCGGGGCTCCCCTCCCGCTCCCATGGCCGCCGCCGCCGCCGCCGAAACCCTCGTCTCGCTCCCCATCGCCTCCCCTTCCCGCTCCCTCCTCCGGCCCCTCCGCCGTCAACTCGCCGCCGCCTCATCCATCCGCCTATCCGCCGCGCCGCCGCGGGGCCTGGGGTTCGCCCTCACCCCACGCCGCGCCCGCTGCCCGCCGGCGGCGCGCGCCAACGTGGAGCGCGACGGCGACGGCGCGTCGGGGCCAGGAGACGCCTCCTCCACCGGCGAAACCGACCGGGACCCAGCCGCGGAGCAAGCCGGCGACACCGCCACCACCAGCACCACGGGCGCGTCCCCACCGTCCCCACCCTCCTCCTCCTCCAAGAGGGAGCAGAACAAGTGGCGCCGGAAGGCGCTCAAGGGCGGCCGCGGCGGCGGGGTCGGGCGCTGGCTCTGGGAGCCCATAGTGCAGGGCCGCGAGATGGGGTTCCTGCTGCTGCAGCTCGGCTTCGCCATCTTCGCGCTGCGCATGCTGCGGCCCGAGATCACGCTGCCCGGCTCCGAGCCACGGCCCCAGACCACCTACGTCAGCGTGCCCTACAGCGACTTCCTCGCCAGCGTCGACAAGGACCAGGTCAGGAAGGTCGAGGTCGACGGGGTGCACGTCATGTTCAGGCTCCGGCCCGAGGTCGAGGCCAGCGTCGTGCCCACGCAGACGCCAACGCCAACGGACGCCATCTCCGACACTGCCCTCGCTCCCAGGAGGATCGTCTTCACCACCACGCGGCCCGTGGACATCAAGACACCCTACGAGAAGATGCTGGAGAACAGCGTCGAGTTTGGCTCGCCCGATAGGAGGTCAGGCGGGATCCTCAACTCCGCATTGGTAAACACGATTTCACCTCAACTTATCTATCTGTTATGCACGCTTGTGACCAAAATGCATTGGAACCTCTTATACTCCGTCCGGTATTAATAACACTACCACTTGCCAGCAGGGAATAAGGCAAGTATGGTTTAGTCTCGAAAAATGCTTTGTTAGCATGTAAGTCTAAAACCACATATTTATAATTGGCCGCCCTATGACCGCCGTGGATGCTTTGCTGCTTTGGTTATACCTGAACTAATGTTTTATAACAACATTAAGTTCAATCCTTCTCCATTCCATATATCCTCGATTTAGTGTGCAAAACCAAGGTTCAACTATTGGCAAGAGTAATGTAGAAAAAGTGACTTTTCTTCAATCAGATCTGTCCACCTCTTCCCAATCCTATGCAGAAAACTAAGTTCCACCCTGACATCAGAGTGGTGAATTGAAATTAGTAAATCCTAGAATCACATATCAAAGTATTTTGCTCTTTTTACATACCATTGCTGGACCACCACACTTGCATGCAAGGATATGTTAAGGTATTATGTGTTCATGGGTTGTACTTTAACATAGTAAAAGCCTACGTTAACGGAAATTGGAATCTAGCTTTGTAGCAAACGTGCGCTCGACATTTACAGAAATATGCATGAATGAGCTTAATAATAGCTGTCAGTGGAAAAGCCGGATGGAACTGGCGATGGATTTTATTCACGTGAAAAAGCAATAAATTGATATCCAGCCTGATATTTCTATTTACAGGTCAAAAAGGGTGTCTGCTTTCTTGTCTCTAATATCGGGTTACTTATTTTATCCACAAATAGGAATTTGGCAGAATAGAAGTAGGTACGATACCACTGTGTGTTGTCCAAATTGAGGCATAGCTTAGGCTTGATAGGTGCAAATCTGTGACTTCTGTTATATGCGTGTGTAGTGGGCATTGTTCAATGTTCATGTCCACGTATATAAGTCTCTCTGAACATCTGCGATTTTTTCTCTAACCACACCCTTTATGTTGTGCAGGTGGCTCTTATTTATGTTGTATTAATTGCAGTAGTTCTCCAGCGATTGCCAATAAACTTTTCTCAGGTATTGATTTGTGTATAGATTTTTTTACTTCTGTCAACTGGTGATATAGTTACATTTTATCAGCAATTTCTCTTGTGTACAATCAGCAATCGACAGGCCAGCTGAGGAATCGGAAGAATTCAAGCTCTGGTGGGGAAAAAGTTTCAGAAAGTGCTGATATAGTTACATTTGCTGATGTGGCTGGAGTAGATGAGGCCAAAGAAGAATTGGAAGAAATTGTGGTATGGGTTTTGTTATGACTTGTTACTGCTAGTACTCTGAAATATGCAGTGATGTTCTGGTCTATCTATTGATCCGAGGAAAATAAGCAAGTTCTATCCGTTCATTATGTTCAGGAGTTTCTAAGGAACCCAGAAAGATATGTTCGTCTTGGTGCGCGTCCTCCTCGAGGTGTCTTGTTGGTTAGTTCCGTGGTCATCTATAGTAGTAGTGAATGCTGCTTTAGTTACCTTTGTTTGTTACCACAATTCATTTCTTTGTACAGGTGGGCCTTCCAGGAACTGGAAAGACACTTCTTGCAAAAGCCGTAGCAGGGGAAGCAGATGTCCCATTCATAAGTTGTTCTGCCAGTGAATTTGTGGAGCTATATGTAGGCATGGGAGCAGCTCGAGTACGTGAATTATTTGCCAGGGCCAAAAAGGACGCACCGTCAATTATTTTTATTGATGAGGTAAGTATACTTAGATATAATTTTGTTTTGTCTACTTATGTGCATGCTAACCCTTTGCATTTGGCTCTTTGTAGATTGATGCCGTGGCAAAAAGTCGTGATGGCAGGTATCGAATCGTCAGTAATGATGAGCGTGAGCAGACACTAAATCAACTGCTCACGGTAGGATGACAATATTTATTTACTCTTGAGTTTCTACTGTACTTCAGTGCATTCCTATGACTTTCTTGATTTAGCCACTGTTAATTTTCACTAGTTTTTGTAGGAAATGGATGGTTTTGATACCAATTCAGCTGTCATTGTACTTGGAGCAACGAACAGAGCAGATGTTTTGGATCCTGCTCTTCGGCGCCCTGGCAGATTTGACCGTGTTGTTATGGTTAGCTTCCCTTAACAACTCAAAAGTATTACTGGCATCCGAATTTTCAAAGATGACAGATATCTTTGTGACAGGTTGAAGCCCCTGATAAATTTGGAAGAGAATCTATTCTAAAAGTTCATGTGAAAAGAAAAGAACTTCCGCTTGGTAAAGATGTAGATCTCAGTGGCATTGCTGCAATGACAACTGGTTTTACAGGGTAACAATTGATCTTCCAGCTCATTTTTCTTAACCACGTAGCACTTTTCATTTTACTTTTATCACCCTATACAGGGCAGACCTTGCAAATTTAGTAAATGAAGCTGCTCTGTTGGCTGGGAGATCAAATAAACAAATAGTGGAAAGGATTGACTTCATCAGTGCGGTTGAACGCTCTATAGCTGTATGTTGTTCTGTCATCTATTTTTTTATTACTTTGTCTTTATTTAAAGCAGATGCATATACTATGTTATATTTCATTCAGCTTCTAATTTTTTCCTTATTTATCTTAGTCTTCACAACTCTGCAATGCACGGAGGATTACAAGATAAAATGGTGTCTAGACAGCGCTATCTGTAGAACTGTTCTGTGGGTCTCTGTGTGTTCTGTTTTGGTGCATAAAGACACTTAACAGTAACATGCATTCAGAAATGATTTATACATAAAAACTGCCCCCTTAATAGTTAATAGTACGGGCAATCAAGCTAGCAGCGCATTTTGTCTCTTAATGGCCTACCTTCTGTATGGTGTAAACTATTCTCATCCATGCTGGTTTTGTGGTAAAAAAAATGTTTGGTGGCAGACACTGGGGTGGGGGAATGGATGTGCAATCCCACCACCAGGGTTCATAGCACCATGTATTTAGGTTAAAGGTTCCTATTTATCCAGTTTCCTTACAAGAAACCCTTGCTATTTTTAAGCATTCAACTTGTCTAGTTCAGTTTGTTAGCATAAAGGAATTTTCTAACTTCCCTGTAACTAGGATTCTGCTCTCTGCGTTTAGCCTGTTTTCAATATTTTTCTTCTAGCCAAAACAAGTTCGGTGAATAGTATACACGTTTTCACCCCTCTCTCTTCTTTAGTAATATTCAAGTAATATTTCTGTACAACCGCCTTCTATGAGGTCTTAGTTATGAGTGTGGTGCTGCCATCCGCTTTTGTTTTCTAGGAGCGGCATATGACTTCTGCCCTCAGTCCTTGTCCTATTATAATATTGCTGTGGAAAATACATGTTCCTGTTCTTAGTTATATTAGTTGTCCACGCTATTTCCCTTGTCTCTCGAAGTTAACTGTGAACATTGTGTTTGACCTTTTGTTAGGGTATAGAGAAGAAACATGTAAAGCTGAAGGGCAATGAAAAGGCTGTTGTTGCACGGCATGAAGTTGGTCATGCAGTTGTGGGAACTGCTGTAGCAAAGCTGTTGCCAGGGCAGCCACGTGTGGAGGTTTGAACTCAAGCAACTATTGATAGAACAACTTAATAATAGTTCTAAATTGGTCTTACTTTCTATTGCTGTATATTTCCCCAGAAATTGAGTATACTGCCGAGGTCAGGAGGTGCATTAGGCTTTACATACACTCCTCCCACAACAGAAGATAGATATTTGCTCTTTGTCGATGAACTGCGTGGACGTCTAGTAACACTTCTGGGTGGACGGGCGGCAGAGGAAATAGTTCTAGCAGGACGGGTTTCTACTGGGGCTCTTGATGATATAAGACGTGCAACTGACATGGCTTACAAAGCCGTAGCAGAGTATGGTCTTAATCAGCGTATTGGTCCAATATCACTAGCTACATTGTCAAATGGTGGGTTAGATGACTCTGGAGGCTCTCCATTTGGAAGGGATCAGGTTTGTCAATATTTCATACACTTCCATATCAAACTATTAAGCTGCCTACTAAGCTCATATTGAAAAACCAATGGCAGGGCCATCTGGTTGATCTTGTCCAAGGGGAAGTAAAAGCACTTCTACAATCGGCACTTGAAGTTGCTCTTTCAGTTATCCGTGCAAATCCAGGAGTTCTGGAAGGCCTTGGAGCATATTTAGAAGGTAATTTGACAAATTGTCAGGTTGAGAATGTTATTATGGTGCATATTTCTTCATGAGCTATGCTTCACAAGGTAGACATGGAAATTGTTTGATGTGGTATGTCTAACTGCTGATCTTCACGCACCTTCCAGAGAATGAAAAGGTCGAAGGCGAGGAGCTACAAGAGTGGCTTAAGTCAGTTGTTGCCCCGGAAGAATTGGCATCTTTTATTACAGGAAAGCAAGAGCATGTTCTACAGCTCCAAGTAGCCCCCCTAGCATCAGAATTATAAATTGGACTCTTAGACACAATTAATTTAACCTAGCTTGAACCGCTAAAGCTCTGTAAATCCCAAGGGATGCAGTGAAAAAGTCTACATGCCCAAGTTGTGCTGTATATATATACGGTGGTGTCTGCCCTTGACTAAAAGAATTACGGAAGTGATTATCGAGTTGTTACCTCCGGAATATTGTAAGTCCTTCAGTTCCGTGGCTCTACAATGCTGTTTTATAGACTAGGTGGGTGGTGCACATGTAAACAATATTCTTTTTTTTTCTTTTCCTGTTACATTCTTTTCTATCAATCCTCCCGGTGCATGATTCTTATTACCTTACAATCTTATCGATACTAATAGAAGAATGTATTCATATATGGTTTACACACAATGTTTCTTGCCTTGATATACTTCACTTCCGCCTGCCCATTTTATCTAAGCAAAACTCTTCATTTCCAGCATTTGCAGAATGCTCAAACATGAAATGATCTTTACAAAGTGCGTTGTTCTTTTCAAGGAAATTGGTATCACAAAAAGTGGGGCTGCTGAGATAGGAATTATGAAATTTGCCTATGCAATACACGCTGAGTTGGTAAAGTTGCTAGTAGGAAAGCAGAACCACCCATATGTGATACAGAAACTCAAATTATAAAGCGAGTGGAAATTCATCTAAATCGTAATGTCCGGAGCCTTTTATTTGGGGAAAATAGTTGGAATTGTACTGCGTGTGTATTTTTTTGTTTGTTTGTGAAGTTCTAGAAATGTTCAAAAGCTAGAAAGAAAACAGGGAAAATTAGAATGATCTAAACAGTGTTTCTATCTAGGTACTAAACCCTCACTGAGTATTCTCTTTGCCCTTGGATAAACATGGGAAAGTTCTTCATTTAGTGGTTCCTGCATCGATAGAGATCAGGCGTGATATCTTTCAAGACAAAGCCATTCCGAGTACTATTCCAAATCGCCAGGTTCTTTTAAGACTGAACCTGACCGGTTGATCTGGAAATGGACAGCATATGACGATTACTCTGCACAATCCTGCTACAAGGCAACCTTCCAGGGATCAATCGCGAGCAAGGCAGGGCTTGTAAGCTAATCTGGAGAAACTGGGTGCCGCCACGGGTGAAATTCTTCCACTGGCTCGCAGAGCAAGACCGTTGCTGGACAGCAGATCGTCTCGCCTGGTGCGGGCTGCAACATCATTCAGTTTGCCTCCTTTGCGTCAAGGAGGAGTCTCGAGTGGTGGGTAAAGGCCAGGCAATGCACCCCTAAACCCCTGGGCCTCGTCTCAGCAACGAGCTCAGCCTTCTTTCAGCACGCTGACCTCACGCATCAAAAAAGAAGCTAGGCTTTGGGCTAGAGCAGGTGCGTAAGGCCTTAGGGCAACAATAGGATATTCACTGACCATCTTCTGTGTAATGTTAGCCTCCTAGGAGGAATGTAACAAGTAACAACAACTCCTAAGGTTCTTTGTGTTTTCTCGAAAAAAGATGATCTCCATGAAAATGGATGTCGAATATGGTCCTTGATCACTAAGTACAGTATTGTCCCATAGGTTCAACCTTAAGGTCGAAGAGGTCAAATATAAACGCAACGAAACCACAAGAAACCTACAATGGATGAAAAGATGATCCCTAGTTTTCAAAAATGGAGAAAAAGAGGTAACATTTCCGATCCTGGAACCATATTAGTAATAAAAATACTATGAAATTGCCAACAATTAATCAAAGTATACATCCTCCACGTTTATGATAGAACCACAAGTCTACGGTTGCAGTATTTTTTTCCCTTTTTGAAGAGAAAAAACGATTGCCGTGTTTGAGACGGAACACTAGCCATCAGGCTGACAGACGGCAGCTACTTAGGACGCGCAGATACTTCCAGGAAGGCCACATGATTTGCATCACGACGGCATCTGTTTTCCCTACTCTGTTTCGGTGTTGGCGAAGTTCTGGAACCCAAAAGCCATGGTCACCAGCAGGAGGGGCACGGCGAGCTGCAGCACCGTGCGCCAGACGCCCGGGCTGCTGGCGCTGGGAGCCGGGAAGTCCTCGACTTTGACTGGCTTGGCGGGCATGGTTGCGGCGTCGAACTCCCCGATGCAGTACTGCGCCATCTGCTCCTTGGCCGACTCGCTGTGGCCGATGTTCTCGTAGTCGGCCGTCGCGTCCTTGCCTGCAGGAACATGCCAGCCAGATCACTCCCGGCCTAAACGAAGAGACAAGATCTGTGAAAGCATGTGGAGGAGCGCTCACCGATGCACGCCAGCAGGACCTCGTCGCCGCCGGGGTGCTCCTCCATGAACGCCGTCACGTCGTACACCTGAGTTGAAGCAGCTAGCAGCGGTAAGTCTGGGAGAAAAAAAATGCCCAAATCATAGTATGAATCATATTCATGCACCATCTGTGCCATGTTCTTCTTATGATGACTGCGTAGCCTTGCGGTGACGGCGAGACCTCGTTTCCCTAGATTTCTCTACGCAAAAATCATTTCGCACCAGGATAGGGGATTGGCCGAACAAAGTCGATCTACAAGTGAAACAAGGACATAAAGATGCCAGGATATGGATACAACCTTGCCGTTGATGATGAGCCAGCAATCCTTCCGATCAGCGTGCGGCCGCACCTCCTCGAACGAGTACACCTTCCCTGCCGCCATGGCGATCGGGCTTTCCTTGCTCCCAAAAGCTTCAGGCCAACACCGGAGGAAGCTGTGTCTTCAGTATTAAACACAACCGCGCAGTGTCAAGAAGAAGATTATTCGTGGTTGGTGAACTGGGAAAGACGGAGCGAGGGCACGGGGTACTTGCAGGTTGCAGCCTATATTTTCTGCTTGAGCTATCCCACCTGTCTTGTGCCGTCCGCAGCAGCCTGTATAGACTACCGCGACGCCGTGCGGTCTTAAAACGTGCCAGTGATCAGCGGTTTGACTTTGACGTGGGCACGACGAGACGCCTCGATCGCACATTCTAACTTGAGGCTCGCGTGCCAAGACATTTTGCTTCGGCGCATGAGACTGGTGATTGGAATCAACGAAAAGTCACGAGCGTTCCGGTGGGCAAGCCCCTCGATCGGCAGTTTCCTGGCTCCTCACGTTTGATTTGCTCTACCATACGGTCCAAAAAGATTTGACACTCATTTTAGCGCGGAACCTCCGCGAGTTTGTCCATGGGAGCAACGGCGGCCCATAGAAGTTGCCAGGAAATCTCCTTTGTGAGCCCGGCAACCTTACCTTTAATTTTCACTTTTGCTATCTTACACCCGAGTGTTTTTCAATTCGGCAACAATCGTTTTATCCCCGCCGTTGGTTGTCTTTGGTTGGATCCATGACTTTCGATTTTCTTGTGTACGGTTTTCTCCGGTTCTGTTCTCCGGTTTTTTTGCGCGGCCCACATCCGCACAACTTACAGCCAGCGGCATTTTCCCCATTTCATAGCAGAGGAGCGGAGAAGAGAGAGAGAGTGCGAAAGCTAGGAGTTCGCCGCCGGAGGTCGGGGCGATCCCGTGCCTTGCGGTCGGCGCAGAATTCGCTGCGTGCTTCCGCATCGTGCGGGCGCAAGAGGAGCACCAGTTCGCCGGAGTGTTTCGTCTTTCTCCGGCCGTCGATTTCCGCTGCATTTTTCCGCCAGGTAAATTCGTTCTCCGTTCATGGGTGTGCATCAGCAACAACTGATAGGAGACTCGCGTGTAGATTTTGTATCCTAGATTTTGTCCCCTCTATGATTTGGAGAATACTGGGGGGATTTTGCCGTGAATGCTTCTGGTGTTTATGAACGCCAACGGCATATGTCGATTTTCCCTTTAATCCCTAAAATTCCGTGGTCTCGCTAGTGTGTTTGGTGTCGCTAGTGTGTTTGGTGTTTGAGGCCCCGTGTGAAGTCGTGTTCTACGACAAGTAGGAGACGGCGGCGCTGGTGACGGGCGTGGCTGGACGAGAAACTGGATTTTTTTGCGCCACTGGCCGCGGTCGAGATGTGGGCGCGTGCGCAGGAAGACGCCCCAATAGGTTGCGTAGACTCTGTTCAGTGCCAATAGGTTGTGTGTACTGTCCCTCCATGTGTTTGATGTTGCTAATGACCTTCTCCATGTCCTTTTTAGTGCTAATGACCTGCTCCATGACGATGTAGATTGAGGAAGCCTTTTTTGTGAGGAAGCCTGGGATCGTGCTCATGTACATTAAGGATTTTTTGCACTTTTGCTTTCGTTTTACTGTGGCCTCTTCAATCTAAATGAGCACTTTTGGGAGATGCAACTGTATTCAGTTTGCCACATCGACCGCTGATCTACCTAGTACATAAGTCACACAACTTTTTCTAGCCATTTTTGCATCAGTATATGCAATGTATGTTCATGTGTTTTCGGTGTATATACTATGTAAATACAATGTATGTTCAGGTGTTTTCGGTGTATATACTCTGTACATATGCAGTGTATGTTCAGGTGTTTTCGGTGTATGTACTCCATACATGCAGTGCATGTTTAGGTGTTTTCGGTGATATACTCTGTACATGCAATGTATGTTCAGGTGTTTTCAATGTATATGCAATGTTATGTATATAATCTGTATATACACAATGTATATATTTTGTATATGCAGGTCTTTTGTCACAATGTATATAATATGTATATACAGTCATTTTGCTAGTAGTATTAATTGGGAATTGGTAGTATATAATATGCATATACACTGTAAATTACTTGGCAGTTTTTAAGTGCATAGAAGTGTCACACTCTTAAGTAGTAGCCATTTTGGAAGTGTGGGCCATTTTGGACTAGCATTTTAAGTGTGGGCCATTTTGGACTAGCATTTTTAAGTAGTAGCTATTAATTAGGTTTTTCTTCCATGAGATCATATTTGGAAGTGTGGGCCATTTTGGACTAGCATTTTAAGTCGTTGCGTGGTAGACATAATTTATCTTTCTCTGACGTATGGACCATATTACATGACATGGGAGGCTCACATGCCACCGGGTGAAGTTTTCTTTGTCTCATGTGTGGGCCGTTTACCTCAATTTTCCAATCTTTATCTATTTTTCATTTTTCTTTTCGATTTCTCACCTACTATCCTTTCTTCATTCCGCCCAATTTCTACATGGCAGAGACACCCGAAGACACAGGAGTGGAGAAGAGAGCGAACGGAAGGGGAGAAATCTCCGATGGTAGTCGGCGGTCGGGGGAAGGGGTGGGAGAGCCCGCGTCTTCTGGTTGTCATGCAGTTTGTTGTGCCCTTCCGCACAGTGCGGGGGCGAAGGCCACTGTAGTTTCTCCATCGGCGCGCGTCGAGGTCTGCTGCAAAGTTCTGCCAGGTAAACTTGATGTTCCTCCATCGTTGCGCGTCAACAACAAGACCGTGAGTGTGTAGTAGATTCGTGTGTAGATTTCTAGCTAGATGTTTTTGCTCTCTAGGATATCGCGAACAGTGTGGAAATTTTGCCATAGGATGCTTCGGGTATTCTTGTGCGGGAGAAATCAGTAGCCTCAAGTGGATGGAAGTGTTCTCTGTATATTTTGGAGAGTAATTTAGTAGCAGGATCCCCTTGACTGCCAAGATACATTATGTCTTGCATCAACTACTGGCCCTGCACAAACATACAATGTATATACTTTTCAGATAAATTTTGCCCAGGTGTAAATACAGTGGTATACAACCTGTAATTATAGTTGTAGGTACATTATAAATACACAGAGATATCCATTTTGTAAACCATCTTGTCTTTTTGTATACAGTGTACTTTCAGTGTTAAATAGTTGTAGATTCACTAGTAGATTCAGTGTAAATACAGTGTACATACAGTGCTCCTCCTGACCTACATAATGATTGTTCAGTACTTTTCTAGCTCACTTGTATTTTTATTTAGGCTAGACACATTATATATTTTTTCTTTTGTTTCCTCTCTAGTTTCTAGATTATTGAGGGGCCATCGAAACAAATTAATTAGAGGACAATAGACGTCTCCTCAATAATCTAGTGATTTGTTGTGTCTGAATTCATTTGTCTTTTTTGCGGATGCATTTGCAATTGAAATGTTCAGTTTCAACTTTCAACAGTTTCCTGTTTTTGATTTTCAGATTTGACTATTTGATTAGCAGAGAATATATTAATTAACTTTTAGTCTGCACGTACCCGCAAAAAAATTAGTCTGCACATGAACTGAAATGTTTTAGTTAAAACCATGCTAACTTTCATTTTTAATGCCCATTGTAAATACATGTTAAAATCATAAGTAATTTAGGCAGAACTTTTTCATTTTTAATGTCCATGCATGCCAAATCCTAAGTAAGTTGGATTGTATTTACGGTCCAAATTGTACGTACTTACAGTGTAACACCACCGTAAATTCTAGGTAGCTTAGCCTGGACTTTTAAATTTTCAATGTCCACTGTAAATACATGCTATATCCTAAGAAAGTTGGGCTGTATTTACAGTCCAATTGGTCTGTACTTACAGTGTAACGCCATCGCAAATCCTAGGTAATTTAGCCTGCACTTTTTATTTTTAATGCCTTCTGTAAAAGTGTAAATGCATGCTAAATCCTAAAAAAATTGGTTTATACTTACAGTGTAACACCACTGTAAATCCTAAGTAATTTAGCTATTGATCAGGGAAACTCCACTAACTAAAATGAGATTGACCCTACACTGAACATACATGCCATGTTAAGAAAAATAGTCTGCACTGTTTTGGTTTGTGAGAAACCTCCTATTTTTGTTGTTTGTGGTTTTAGAACATAAGATCACTACTGACGTCTAAAAGGTTAACCATGTTGCTGATCCACAAGAAAATACCATGTTGATGGGTGGTCTGTACGCTGTTGTCGAATGAATGGATCAAATTTGGCTTCAGGTTCAGATGGAGGAGTAAGAAAGGTTGCCATGTGGTAAAAGAATCAGGGAAGTTTTCACCTGAGATCCATGATCCATGTGAGTTTCTTCCATGGCCGATCTAGATCTTCGTTCTTCCCCGTCTATTTCTTCCATCTTCTTTTCTTGTTTCCGAACAGTGAGGAACAGTGCCGATTCCCTTGTTCCAGGTAGTTGAGAGAAAACACAAGCAACAACATGTTGTGCAAGAAATAAAGATGCGTGATGGGATTTCTTTATTTCGTCTATGTTATGTTGTGTCCATGTATCCGGACATCATACGTGATGAGCTTTTAGAGTTTTAGTATTGTTTGGCCCATTACTTATCCGGTAGAGAGATTCATTACAGCCCGGTTTTTCAGCTTGTCTGGTTTTTTAGCCAAGGGGGAAACATGGAGAAACAAGCCGGAAAAGGAGGAAGAAATAGGAAAAACAAAGACACGTTCCCTGATTGGTCAAAAGAAATTCGAGTGCTGACGAAAATAAAAACACTCGAGTGCCAAATAGATAGTCCCTTAATTTTTTCTTTTTTGGAAAATCCAGGAGTTGCCATCCACCCACCTCAAAGCTCCCGGAGCCGGTGGTATGCCAGTGGAAGATATAGTGTTAAATGAAATTTTACACGTGTTGTGTGGCGGCAGTATTGTCACGCCCCGAGACCAGGCCTGGACGAGACAGCCGCCGCGCGCCTATAAACCGAGAGGCTTATACTCGTGCAAGGCTAAAATTGCAGGCTTAAAACCAGCACAGTGGATCTCGAGAAGCTCAAATACAACATATTATACATTTCTTTTAGATTTACACAAGAACTACACTAAGTTCTCTAATTGGCTTTCCACCCGCTGGTCCAGCCTAAACTCCGATCGACGACATCTTCTGCTAACAACATCTGCGTCTAAAAAACATAGGGGAGCTGGGGTGAGTACGACAAGTCATACTCAGCAAACCGATTATACACAATCATATAAATTGTGAAATAGAAATGCTTTTCCGAAAACAAAGATGGTTAATATAATTAGGCAAGTTAAAAATGCATGGTGCCACACATGAAAGTAAGTTTCCCTACCCGGGAATCACAGGGGTGAAATTCACACTTTTACACTCTGCAGAGGGGTACTGCGACATCGACAGCCTCAACTAGCACCACACAGGCGTTAGAGGAGCAGAGCCCTTTAGCCCACTAGAACCCGGAGACCTGAACCTACTGATGTCGATCGCTCCTACGGATCCATCACCGACACGTTCCCGAACAGAGTCCATCCCCAGCGGAGAACACAGACAGATCCCATACCTGAACTATGACCGGTACAATATGTTTACCTTCGTAGCACCAAGTTTGCTCTTATAAAAACATTTATCTCTCATGTTGATAACTTTCTATCGATATTCGCGCTAATGCCCGATTCGTACCGGTGGCTCCAGCGGATCCATCACCGCGTAACGACACCGGCGAATTAGCCCACAAATATCTCCAATACCATCTACCAACTACTATATCATGTATTTAACAATAATATGTATTCTACAAAAATACATGAAGGGTATAAAGCAGCTTGCCTTGATTAAATATAGCAGATTGATAATATAATCCTCAACGAAAACCGGCAAACATAAATAGATGGCAGTACAAATACTGCTATCCTCCTCTCTATAGATCGGCTCTCCTCTAGAATTCGGCAGCTTCTCTCCTCCTACATCGGCAGCACCTCCCTTTCTATATTTCTCTAGCGCGCTCTCACACTAGCTAAAACTCTATCTCTCTCCCGGGCCTTCTTTCACTTGCTCTCCCGATTGAATCTTGTATGTGTGGAGGAGCAACTATTTATAGGACTGGAAAGCGTCGGTTCGTTACAAAATATCAGCCTGGCCGCTTTGCCGACTGACCGCTGAACACTCTAACTAAAATATCTGTGGCCGACGTGTGACTAAACACAACATGTCTTATAGCCTGACTAACATGCAGAATATCCACGCAAGCACAAAGTCACAACTCAGCCGTTGCATCCTCTCATACCGTGCCACGTTGTCTCTACATAGGTCGAATTCCATTCATGAATCAGGCCGACATGCATGTGGCAAAGCTCCACTTAGATTCTTCTCTTTTACTCTTGTAAGAACAACGTGTATACTACTAGCTAGCCAGGACTACTTCTGATGTGTCGAGACATGCATTACAACTCCTAGTTCTCATGCACAAAGAAACCAATTTCTAACATTACCAGATTTACTCTCTAATTCTTATTGCATGCAAAGATTAATATTTTATTTAAACACATGATTAGCAAAATCAAAATAATTAAAAACAAATTTGCATTTAAACCCTAATTAAATAATAACTCAAAAAATCGGGTTATCACATCCTCCCCACCTTATAAGAATTTTGTCCTCGAAATTCACTACTAACATCTACACTGATTTGGTAGCACGAAGTTAAAACATGAACTGAGCTTAACCTGAAAATAATACAAAATGCAAGGAATCAATTCGACATCATGCAATCACAACAATTAATCTAAGTTCAGAACAATAGGCAAGGGGTGCACATGTATACTTTCCTACTCCGGGGATTACTTCGTTCATGTCAAATAGAACTCACACAACAAGCATCTAAGTTTAACTACTTCTACAAAACAAGAAAATATTATCGACGGGTTCTAGTCGCAAAATTACGAGCTACCCATTTTCCCCGTGTTTCCTAACCTAGAGCTCTGATACCACTTTAACTGTCACGCCCCGAGACCAGGCCTGGACGAGACAGCCGCCGCGCGCCTATAAACCGAGAGGCTTATACTCGTGCAAGGCTAAAATTGCAGGCTTAAAACCAGCACAGTGGATCTCGAGAAGCT
>NC_061509.1:154112041-154135363 GCF_022539505.1 Lolium rigidum
CAAATACAACATATTATACATTTCTTTTAGATTTACACAAGAACTACACTAGGTTCTCTAATGCGCTTCCCACCCGCTGATTCCGCCTAAACTCCGATCGACGATGTCTTCGGCTAACAACATCTGCGTCTAGAAAAATATGGGGAGCTGATGAGTACGACAAGTCATACTCAGCAAACCGATTATACACAAACATATAAATTGTAAAATAGAAATGCTTTTCCGAAAACAAAGATGGTTAATATAATTAGGCAAGTTAAAAATGCATGGTGCCACACATGAAAGTAAGTTTCCCTACCCGGGAATCACAGGGGTGAAATTCACACTTTTACACTGCGACATCGACAGCCTCAACTAGCACCACACAGGCGTTAGAGGAGCAGAGCCCTTTAGCCCACTAGAACCCGGAGACCTGAACCTACTGATGTCGATCGCTCCTACGGATCCATCACCGACACGTTCCCGAACAGAGTCCATCCCCAGCGGAGAACACAGACAGTCCCATACCTGAACTATGACCGGTACAATATGTTTACCTTCGTAGCACCAAGTTTGCTCTTATAAAAACATTTATCTCTCATGTTGATAACTTTCTATCGATATTCGCGCTAATGCCCGATTCGTACCGGTGGCTCCAGCGGATCCATCACCGCGTAACGACACCGGCGAATTAGCCCACAAATATCTCCAATACCATCTACCAACTACTATATCATGTATTTAACAACAATATGTATTCTACAAAAATACATGAAGGGTATAAAGCAGCTTGCCTTGATTAAATATAGCAGATTGATAATATAATCCTCAACGAAAACCGGCAAACATAAATAGATGGCAGTACAAATACTGCTATCCTCCTCTCTATAGATCGGCTCTCCTCTAGAATTCGGCAGCTTCTCTCCTCCTACATCGGCAGCACCTCCCTTTCTATATTTCTCTAGCGCGCTCTCACACTAGCTAAAACTCTATCTCTCTCCCGGGCCTTCTTTCACTTGCTCTCCCGATTGAATCTTGTATGTGTGGAGGAGCAACTATTTATAGGACTGGAAAGCGTCGGTTCGTTACAAAATATCAGCCTGGCCGCTTTGCCGACTGACCGCTGAACACTCTAACTAAAATATCTGTGGCCGACGTGTGACTAAACACAACATGTCTTATAGCCTGACTAACATGCAGAATATCCACGCAAGCACAAAGTCACAACTCAGCCGTTGCATCCTCTCATACCGTGCCACGTTGTCTCTACATAGGTCGAATTCCATTCATGAATCAGGCCGACATGCATGTGGCAAAGCTCCACTTAGATTCTTCTCTTTTACTCTTGTAAGAACAACGTGTATACTACTAGCTAGCCAGGACTACTTCTGATGTGTCGAGACATGCATTACAACTCCTAGTTCTCATGCACAAAGAAACCAATTTCTAACTTTACCAGATTTACTTTCTAATTCTTATTGCATGCAAAGATTAATATTTTATTTAAACACATGATTAGCAAAATCAAAATAATTAAAAACAAATTTGCATTTAAACCCTAATTAAATAATAACTCAAAAAATCGGGTTATCACAAGTATACCGGAAAGGATGCCATAAAACAATTGTTGTGTTGATCTTGAAGGTTCACAACCCTGATTGTCTAAAAGATCTTCGTCCGTTTAGCGTTTCCAACATGGTGTGTAAGCTTATTTACAAGATCATCGCCAACCGGCTCAAATAATTTTGGGAGAGATTGTTTCTCCGAACCAGAGTGTCTTCATCCTAAGAAGGTTAACCTCAGAGCTCAGACAATACTATTCTACCCTATAAAATGTCACAATACGAGAAGAAAAAGGAGAGGGAAAGATGTGTACATGGCGCTTAAGTTGGACATGAGCCATGCATATGACAGAGTTGAATGGTCCTTTTTGGAGAGCATCCTAAGAAAGATGGGTTTCAATGCAAGTTTTGTTCGGCTAATTATGGAGTGTGCCACAACTGTTTCGTATTGTTTTCAGGTTAATGGAGATCTCACACATGTGGTACATCTAGAAAGAGGCCTAAGACAATTGGACCCTATATCCTCTTATCTATCAGGTGGAAAGTGATGGGTTTATACGAGGTGTTAAGCTTGCAGCTACGGCTTGCCCATAAGCCAACATCTTTTTGTGGATCATTCGTTGTTGCTCTTGGAAGCCAATGTTCAGGGTGTGGAGACCATCAAGTCTATCCTGCAAATCTATGAGGAAGGTTCCAGGCAAATGATAAATAGAAAAAATTCGTTGGTCATGTTTAGTAAGAATGTAACAAGGAATACAAAGAATTTGTTGCCGCAATGCTGGGAGCTAGGATCGTAAGTGACTGAGTGGAAGTATCTTGGGTTCCATACGTATGTTGGAAAATAAAAATAAAAACTCAATGGTTCGCTTACATAAAGGAGCAGATTTGGAAGATAATTCAAGGTTGGAAAAAAATGATGTAAACGGCAGCAAAGGGGATCCTCATCAAGGCACCTACATATGGTATGACTTGTTTCGTTCTCACCAAGTATCTGTATGATTATATTGGATAGCTATTATGTTGTTTTTGGTCGTCTCAAAATGACGAAATGAATACAATGCATTGGGTTGGATGGGAAAAGATGGAACTTCCAAAGGAGGAGGCAGGTTTGGGCTTCTGTGACTTGTACTTGTAATCTTGCAATGCTGGCATGTCAGAGTTGGCGTTTGCTGCAAGCCCCAGAATTTTTATGTGCTCAGGTGTTGCATGCTAAATACTCCCCGTATGGTAATATTCTAGATGCTAAGCCTATTGTGGGAATGAATTATGTTTGGCGAAGCATTTTGCAAGGTTTAGAAGTACTAAAGGTAGGTATGATCTGGCGAATCGGTGACGGTTCCAATGTTCGGATATGGGAAGATCCATGGCTCCCGTGTGGAGTTACACGTAGGCCTACAACCAATAAAGGAGACGGTGATCTGATTATGGTTTCATAATTGACTAATGAGATCACTAGAACATGGAACAAAGATCTTATTTTTCAACACTTTTTGCATGTGGATGTTCCCTTTATTTTGAATATTCCATTGCGTGAACACGTCGAGAATTTTGGGGGCCTGGAGTTTTGATACCAATGGAGTTTTCACGGAGAAATCGGCTTATAAAGTACTCCTCAGCATGTTCACGCAATGGAATACTCAAAATAAAGGGCACATCCACATGTTGAAATGAGGAGGACCCATGTGAAATCTTCGTGAAGACGCTGAGAAAAGAAATGGGTTGGCCCGCCTATAGATTTTGTAAAAATCAATGTAGACGCTGCTTTTCCGGAAGCTACTAATTCTAGACGATGGGGAGCTATTTACCCAGATGTTTCTTCAGATATCTGTTTTGCTGTTGGTTGTCCACTTGAGGAGATGTCTAATGCGATGCATGTTGAGGCTACGACACTGTTAAATGCAGTTTAGGCTGCAAAGTAGTTGGGAGGAGGGACGGGATATATTTGAAACTAACTGTAGTAACCTTCAACGTGCCATGACGTCCCATGAATAAGATCTTGCACCTATCGGTGTTAGCATCGGTGATCTGAAGTTTTACTGGGGCTAGTGTTGTGTTTGACTACAGTTATAACAAGCCGGCTCGTGAGTTAGCGGCTTTGGGCATAGGTGTAGATCACGAAGACCATGTACTGTGGACAATGAGCTACGCTAGTTCTGTATCCTATCTGGTGACCGGTGATCCCGTCGTGTTTTAATGGAATACGAGTGTTCCATGTCAAAAAATAAAATAAATCCTTTAGCTCATATTGCGTCGCGCTAGGGCAACAGATCCCTCATGTTTACCCGATATATTCTCCGAAAAGATTCTATACCTCTGTTTTTGGTAAGTTTATAAATTGGTCAAATCTTTTCTTGTTAACGAAAGAATTAATAGTCTAGAGATAATAGTTGTCAAACATATGCAATTTCATACAACTACTTAAAAAACGGGGTCCCTGGGAATAAATACTATAGTATAATGGATTGATAACACGTGTCATGTCACACTGTCAAGTCGAGCACTCCGCATACTATACTTTTTGTAGAAACTGCCGAACGTGGGAGGGAGGAAGTGACCACAATGGCCAGCAGCCAGGGCCATGGCAAGCAGTTGCATGGGGCCGAGTAAGCAACATTATTTGGATGGTCTGGTTGGCTCTAGTTACAATCGTGGTTTCCACAACAACGTAGACGAGGAGAAGGGGGCAAAAGTCATATGTGTAATCTTCTAGGACTGGAATTCGACACAACGGGTAGACCATGATCTCCATGTTCCGTAGTTTTGAAGTATGCTCAAGTTTGGTTAAGCTATCTAAATTTCTATGCATTTAGACTAACTTCTTCCAAACTAAATTTGCATTTTCCTTTTCTGAATATTAGTGCACTAATGATGAGCGACATAAATTGATGCATTGTAGAAGATGTATGTGGGAAATTGCACAAAGTGATGCTATGGGCTGTGATTGTGCTAAAACCATTTATTGATGGTCTAAATAGTGTGATAAGTTGTATGGAAACAGGAAAAGTTAAGGGCAAATAATATGATGGAAAAGAGGATATCTAGGCATAAAAGAGAATTTTTAATTTTGTTTGTTTATCATGTTGCATTCTTTATGTTGTATACTCCCTCCGTCCACAAATAAGTGGACATATAGCCTTCTAAAAAAATCCACTAATAAGTGTACATCTAGACTTCTTGGTATGTTTTTTACATTTATGCCCTTAGTGCATGCCTTGATCTCAGCTCTCATTAATCATTTTTGGTTTCTCAATGTTGTTTTATTGGTTACTAGCATGCACAACATTTATTAGCGCCTAAATCAAAGCATTTTCTTGATTAATGAGAAGATTTATTGAAGAAATGGGGCATTTTTTTACAAAAAGTTTAAGGTCTCTTGAAAACCGCGCGTGTCCACTTATTTGTGGACGGAGGGAGTATGCTCTATTTATTAGAGGATTCGTGTGAGTTTTGTGATATGTATGTGAAGAAATCCAAATTCATATTTTAGCTTTCGTTTGTTTCTCTAAAGATAACATTTTGTACTGCACTCATTATGCAATAATGCTACACTTACGGGCTGTGTCTACGGGATCCTACTTACGGGCAAACGTGGAAGATCGTTGGGGGCTTCGGTTCCTAATCTCACGGGAGAGAACAAATTTTCTCCAACATAATTGCTCCACCTCATCCCGTACAAATATCCCGTAACAAAGTTTGCGTAAGTGTAGCATTATTGCTCATTATGTAATGCCAACCCGTTGTGGATCATTAAAAGAATCCTCAACCCTGCTCTATTTGTCCCAAAGTGTTCTAAATCCCATCAAGAAGACACTATTTTTCTAAACTTGTCCACAATTTATCCCTTTCCATATTTCTCCTCAAATTTTGGGGGACATGAAGGATCAACTACTATCAGTTGTTGTCTCGCTCCACCTTAGAAAAGTTGTCAATGTGTCCCAGGTGTCTGTGACCACTCCCCAAAATGCTTCCCCCCTCAATATTCCACAATATGTTGTACTATACTAGGTATGGTATACACCAATTAGTTGGGATTAGCATTAGCATTTGGACGTAACGTAACGTAAATAAAAAGATTCATAAATCCATGTTCTATGAGAGACCAAACCCAAGAGGCCAACACCGGACCACCGATTAGTAGCAACTAAAGGATTGGATAATTCTCCATGATTTTTTAGCGGTCAGAACTGTAGCAAAACTCCTTCCTGGGTCAGCTCGCACTGGCGGCTCCGGAGGGTACCCGCACTAGAAATAACACTCTAGATTTGGGTTGTGTTGACCGCTATATCACCTATGGTGGTGATGTAAGTTGAACCACATGGTTTTCCCAATCTTAATGGACCGACGTTGAGGAGGTGATTGACGCAATGAACAATGAGGGGGATTGGATACAAAATCATGCACAAAAACAACCGATTTTCCCCATTAGCTCGATTCACCAACTCAATAGAGGTTGCAAGGGAAAGACTAACGATACAATCCTGAGAAAAGTGACCGCCAAACGTATGATATAATTCCTGAATACCAAGTTAAAGACACAAGGTAGAATTTCAAAGCAAAAAAGACAAAAAGGTAGAATTTCAAACCAAAAAAGACACAAGGTATAATTTTAGTGCAAAGTAGTGCAAAATACCAAGTTAGAATCAATGGAAAGAAGACATAGATTTCACCAAAGGAAAAATATCGAAGATAGAAAGCTGCCTTGATACAACTTAATAATTTTGCCTACGGAGAGGGTTTTCCCACATGGGAGAGAGGCATATGCCCAATTATAGTTCAACATCAATTCTAGGATTTCTAGGTGGGGAGCGGGCCATATATAGCCAACCACGAGCCAAGGGAGGTTTGGGCATAAATACTATAAATACTAGGATTATATGGGCATGTCCCGAGTTGGATTCGCGCAGCTGAGCCACTTAGGTCGGAGATTCCAACCTGGTTAGCCTTAGATGGTCTGGTGTAGTGGGACTGGAGATTCCAACGGGGCCAGCGATTCCCAATCTCATGTCGAAATCTCTGGGGACTTCCACACCCCCACATGTGAGGAGCACCATTGGCGCCTACGCAAGCCGAATATTTGGTGGTAGCAGCCGAGGCAGAACTTCAAGTGTGCGGGCCAGATATGCCGGTCCTGGAGGGCTTGGATATTCCAGGGTGACGCTGGGACTTCTTGGTCTTCTCGATTATTTCCTTTGTCTAGCCGTCTTGAGATTGTAGATGGATTCCTGGTGTTTCGTACCTAATCACACACAATGTATCTGCATTAATGAACACTAGATGACCGGTTGCGCTATCGCGCAAGCGGCGGAATTAGGTCAGGATTAAAATCATAAGTTTTAGCTTATTTTAATATTAAGAATTAGTCAAAAAAATCACTGGTTTAGTATATCACAGAAACACTATTCCATCGAGGTGTTGCAGGAAGATATGACAATTTATTACGCTATCACACTATTTTTTCAGCTATTATGCTTTTGTATAAGCTGCTCCACCATATTATGGTTATTGTACCAAAAAAAGTAGCATCACAAAAGAAGCATAAAAGGATAATTACTATTGCAAGAAGTCGGTTTGAGATTTTAAGCCCCTTAACCGATACCACAGAACCAAAAACTATTACAAATGTTTTTTTTTTGAGAAACACAGTACAAACGCAGGCGCTCACATACACGCGCATACACTCACCCCTATGAACGCACACACGCACACCCTACCCCTATGAGCACCTCCGGAAGACCGAGCCGGCGGATTGGATCTTGAAATTGACGAAGTCACCACAGGCGCCATCGCGTCGACGGGAACGTCGCCTCCCACTGAAAGAATATTCCGCCTTTATGAGACACACAGATGTCAAACCTGGGGTTTGAACTCTGGTGGGCTGGGGGTACAACCACCCACCTAACCACCCAACCTCAGGTTGGTTCTCAAAAATAATTTCCATCACTATTCTCAGCTGATACCCCTCACCTTCATCGCGATTTGAGTTAAAACGGCTCTTCCTCTTAACCTATCTCTCGACCACCTCCCTCCATTCCCTCCATCCATCCACGACATCCGTTGCTCGCCACAAGGCTTACCTAACACTTGATAGAGGACAAACCATATTGAACATTTAAGAATCCTAAGAAAACAGTAGGAAATTTTAAAAAAATGTATTTCAGATCATCCTCTTCGAGGAGCCGCTTGACACGAGGGCGGCGACGCATCAGGCGGTGGTCAACCGTTCCACGAAGGCACGCAGCTACATGGAGATGTTGTGGAGGGAGACGCCATGGTGGCGACATGCATGAGGATGGCAAAGCTTCTGAAGTCAATGGTGAATGCAAATATAAATTGCTTCTATAACTAAAGCCCATGTTTGTTTACTTCAAGTTTCTCACTTTCAAACTGAGGCGATGGCATCAGCAGCATATCCCGCGCACTTTCGCATGGATTGACCTCGCTTTCAAACTGAGGTGATGGCATCGGCAGCATGTCCCACTCACTTTCGAACGATTGACTGCCACAGATTGACCATATCTTTTAAGATTAATCGGCTTATTAAAAAATCTGTTTTAAAATATATAATCCACCAATAATTTAGTGGCTACGGAGAACTGAACATGGTGAATTTAAATGGTTCCCATGATGACAATGAAAGTTCCTTTAAACCGGGGCATGCTTTGCAGCCATGAACATCTAAAAGCAAAATCTTTAACATCATCGTGCTCTTGTAGCCCTACGTGCCTAATCTGCTAAAAAAAATGGTAACAAAGCTTATATTAAAGAAGATAAAACAAAACAATAAATTCAGCTCGTGTGTGAATCTTCTGCATTTCATAAAGCTGACAAAATCAAATCCTTGACAACATAGAGCCTAACTGATTTGTCAAAATCTAACATGTCATAGCTGCAAATTACAATCTATTACTATATAAGTGAGTGATTTTGTTAATTCAACAGAAAATGGAATAGAACTCAAGGAGATATTAAGCACAAATTATAGGAGTGCAGTCTAAACAATATCTTTAAAAAAAACTTCAGAAAGGCCATAAGTCGAGTAAAAAAGTTTAACAACAGGCCAATGGTGCATAATCAAGCAGGCCCCAAACAGTATAATCATGAGCTATGAATAATACATTAGGCAGTTCACCACATCTCTTGTATCTTTGGAGAGTGGGGCTCAGCCGCTTCTCAGCTCCATCGGGATAACCCCTGAGGCGAATGTGTTGACCTAGACGTACATGACGCCGTCGAGAGGCCCTAAAACAGGAAATATTCAGAAAAAATATTATCTAAATTGAGTTTTCAGCTTCCTTTTCACAGGCCATCATAGGCTGGCAATGTGGCGTCCCGCTTCATCCCGCAAAAACGAAATAAAAGCAAAAGTATAGAAATGGATCTCAAGCGCCTAGTTTTTAAAGCAAACGAAATTTCAGCTTCCTTTTCACACGCCCAGTTTTTTACCTCGCAGACATCCGGCTGCTACCCCCACTGATCGCTATATATCTTCCAAAGGACATGATTAATATCACCAACACATAGAAGAAACTTGGCCGCTATCCTGCACCAACCCAAACAAAGAAGCACCATCAGTAAACCAAGGAAGAACGCACAACATCCTCCTTGTCTTCCTGCCCAATCTTAATAAAAGATTTAGCTATAGAAAACAAAAGGTTCTTTTACCAAAAGTATCAAAAAAGAACCAGCAAATATGCATTTACATATGCCCTTCTATTTCTGGCTGACCCTCAAAATAGCCTCATAGACACCTGAACCTGGGTATATGAAATCGTGCATCAAAATTTAGAACCAATAAAGGGAATAATTTAGAAGCATGAACCCTTTAGGCCATAATTGAGAACATTTCTCCCAGCCATATCAAGCCGCCAATGCAGGCGGAAGACTCATACCACGGTGGAGAAGTCCCAAGTTGAGAGATACCGAGACAGGGGGAGGGGATCCACCTGTCCTGCTCAGTCGTCGACTACAGCTAGCCCTCTATCGCTGACTGCATCTACTTGGCACAACATCTCCACGCCTCCTTCCTATCTTCCATGGCCTCCTCCGTTGTTGATTCGCACCGCTGGGGGCGCCGCGAACAAGCAGGCGACACCTAACAAAACTGAGATGTTAACTATTATCTCAAAAACAAAGTTAATTAATTTTTGACAAAAATTACATAGATTGCCAGTTATTTGTCCTGGACAAGATCTGACATATTTTGAAGGGATTAATAGTTTCCATTACCATAGCCAGATTAGTTTCCACCATTGTTTCTTAAAAAGTTACAGCAATACCATTAGCAATCTCTGGTTGACGATGACCTCCAGGACTCCCTCTCCACCACATAAACACCATGTTGTATCGAACTGCACAACTGTGACGCCCCGGAACCGGTACCATGAGGATCCCAGCGAACCCGCCGAAATCCGCATGATATCGATTCAGAGACGCCCTCCGACACGACGTGCGCGACGAATCACACACGTGATGCCAGAGGAATTAACACGAGCGGTAACATTACAACAGGATTACAATAGAGCCCACAAGATACATATATTACAACAACGAATCCAACGAGTCAAGATACAAATAGATACATACAAAGATCCAAATCATACAGAAGATCAGATACATCCGAGTACGGACAAGATGCAAATTGGACTAAGAGTCCTGAAGATAACCAAGTGGCGTCCATAACCCCGCCCGAGCCAAGCGTGAAGGGTAACCTTGCTAACATCGTCATCTCGTACTGTCAAAGTCGGGCCATCGGTTGCCGACAAAAGGGGAGGAGACAAAAAGAAAGGAAGGCGAGGGTAAGTACCATTGGCACGTACTTGCGAGACAAGACCAGACTATGCTCGGCGGTGGGCGGTATAAACTTCACCCGGCTATATGTGGAGTTTAGCGGCAGCAAAGCTACTATCCAATAGAGACACGCTACAACATCCGTCTACTCGCAGAAGATAAGAGAGCGCACAAGGTAATGAGATAAATACTACACAAACATAACCCAGCCAATGCGATCCCCCTTCGCCAAGAGGTATTGCAAAGACACACACACTTTTGAAAGAGTTTTATTAGCAAATTATTAACAACAGGAAATAAGGTGTAAGTTGTTCTATGATCGAGCTATACAATTCCAAGTCGTCCATAACCGCGGACACGGCTTATCGATAAGATGTACACCTCGCAGGGGTTGCCCAAATGTAACCATACGCATGCTCGAACCCACTTACTACAGGTGGAGTCTCACATCAAGACCGTTCCCAATGCAAGAGAAAATTTAATGGGAGCCACCCAACTAAGCTACCCGTGACGAAGTTCGGCCGTACTCCGATACGGACCCAGAGGTTGCGATGGCGTCCAAGGCGGGCACTAACGACCGGCCAAGGATAAGTCGGCACGCAATATGAGTACGATACAGAATATAAACACCCGAAGGCAACAGGAAGTAAATCGTGCATATCGTGCATATGAGCAAATAAAACCAAGGTTGTGGCTCCCAATAAACGGACTCGAGGAAAGGTAGTGGGTGATGGGGTCCCACTCCCCACGTACGGGTAGAGCGCTCAATCTCGGAACAGATAACAAGAACTCGGGTCCTAGGGGACATTAGCAAGTCAAAGTTCCGATGCTTTCGCAAAGGGGCTCACAGATGCCTCTGCTTACAATTTTAGTTGTTAACAAATAAAGTAAAGCATGTGTATCTCCAACAAATGATATAGCATGTAAAAACCTCCCAACAACCCAACATATCCCGATAACAGATCGAGATAAACAACGAGCCTAAACACGCCTACGACTCGCAAGGCCGGCAAACAACAAACAATAGGTAGGGCGAGGAGGTGTATCTCGGACATATAGGTAACAGGTGGATAGGACACGTGACACAACGAGAATCGCAACATAAGGATAGCAATAGATCAAAAGGGCATGTAAAAGTAAAATAGGTGAAGGGGTGGGCTCGCCTCGTGAAAAGTCACGTAGAAGAACTTGTCGGAGAACTCATCGTATCTCACATCACCACTTCGTGATCCTATCCGGGAAGAAGCAAATGCTGGAACACACAACGTATGCAATCTTACTACTACGGAAGAGGAATCAGCATGATCATGATATGATATGCATGACATGGCAAACATGATGCAGTGCAACTTATCCATATTAATCGGAGTCGGAACCCCGGACAAACAAATTAGATTTGGATTTGCATTTTCTACCGTCAAAGTAAAGTGTTTATTAGCATGGCATAACATGGCAGGGGTGAGCTACTTCAAAGTTAAACGGAGCGGGGAAAACCTTAGGTGGATATCCAAAATACTCCGCATATTATGTGAGGTGAAATGCACAAACTATCACGGATCAACATGATGCAATATGCAAACAGATGAGTGGATGGCATATTCATGTTCCTTATGTTTTTCTGATCAATTTTCATATAGAACATATTTTATTTCGAGTTATAGTTTAGGAGATATGAATTTTGCAAGTTTAAAACATTTTCTGTAAAAAGAAAAGGACGAGGAATAACCAGTGAGGGCTGATGGGCCGATCTGGCCTGGTTCTGCGTCAGGGAAGATCTGGGCCGGGACATGGCCTGCAAGCGGCGACGGATAGAAGCGGTACGCACGGGGAGGCGGATTGCGTCGGAGGATCTGGGTCCAAGGCCCATCAATCGTGGATCTGATGCACAGAATCAAGGAACAAAAAGTTGGCTTAATTAGCCAGATTGGTAATTTGAACACAAGACCTCACGGGCCAGGATGCAAACAGCTCACCACTGCGGTACTGTAAGGTTGTTGACTAGAAAGAGATGCCCAACGTTTTGACCCAATCGGTGCGGAGCTTCAAGGCAGAACGCTCATGGCGGAGAAGCACGGCCATGTCGAGCATGGGAGAGACGGGCGATGCGGGGCGGGGTACTAGGCGCGGGAGATGCGCCTTATCGCTGCAGACCAGAAACGGGCGGCGCGGAGCCCGGGGCACCACCACAGGTTGGTCGGCGTCGAGGACCTGCGAGGGAACGTGGTGGTAAACGCCGGTAGGATGATGAGGAGGGGGAGCAAGGGCATGGAGAGGGCCGGGAGAACGAGCACCTCACCAGGGAGCGATTGGAGGGGTCAGCTGCGCCGGAAGACGATGGGGGCGGCCAGAATCGAAGCTTTTTCCGTCGGGGTCGGAGATGGTATCGGCGAAACTGTGGTCGATTGGAAGAGCCCCGGCTCAATTCCTTGGAGGGGAATGATGAGGACGGTGAGGCACATCTTTCGGTGGTCTCAGATCGAAGAGGGGTGGCCGGTAGAGGCGGCGCCATGGCGGGGCAGCGGCGGTGGTGTTTCTTTGTTCGTTCCCAGAGAGAAAAAGAAAAAGGCAGGGAGAAGAGGAGATAGTGGCGGCGGCTAGAGGGAGGATGCTAGGGTTTGGTGCGGTGCTGGTTGGGAGATTAAAGGAGGGGGAGAAAGGGATGGGGTGCGGTGGTTGGAAGAGGAGGACCACGCCAGGATCACGCTGTGTGCGTGCTCGCTGACGAGGAAGACGACAACAACGCCCTATCCCTCGAAGAGGTATGGGCTAGAGGAAAGGAAAAAGGGGTTGGGCCGACTTGGGCCGCCAGAGAAGAAGAGGTGGGATGCAGGGAGAGAGGATGAGAGGCCCGGGAGAGAGGAAGCCCAGGAAGGGAGAGGGATTTTTATTAAAAGAAAATATTAGAGAGGGTTTAATAAAACCATATGAGAGGAAAACTGAAATAGTTTTTATTTAAAATAATTTTTAGTTGATAAAAATCTTGTGAATGATATGATGCATATGCCATGATGATGCATAAAAGAAAAAGAACAAACAATTCTAGTAGGGGTACTACCCGGGGCCGTTACAATCGACACCACTAACAAGGAACCTCGCCCCGAGGTTCCACCTCAAGGTACGGGGGAGAGAGGTGAACTATCGGATCTTCTAGCGACGTGTCGATCTCCTCGACACCACTAACAAGAGTTCTTGCTCCATGCTGATCGGGCGAAACCACTAACAAGAAGTCATTGTTCCGCTGTTGATGATGCGCTACTGTCGAGATCCTCCGAAGAACGGACCTAATAGGTGAGGGGCAAAGATCGTCCAACCCACGTCAGAACCTAAGACTCAGAGACTCAGATAAGAGAGAAGACTCAAAACTCACAAAGGTAAGATGAGAAAGAATAGAGATAAGAAGAAAAATAGAGCTAGTCAGATCTATCCAACGAAGTTTCAGAAAATAGTTTTGACACTAGACACAACAACGTCCGTTGGCAAGGTTATCCTACAGGCTGGACTAGTGGGGTACCGTCAAACCTGAGCTCTGATACCAACTTGTGACGCCCCGGAACCGGTACCATGAGGATCCCAGCGAACCCGCCGAAATCCGCATGATATCGATTCAGAGACGCCCTCCGACACGACGTGCGCGACGAATCACACACGTGATGCCAGAGGAATTAACACGAGCGGTAACATTACAACAGGATTACAATAGAGCCCACAAGATACATATATTACAACAACGAATCCAACGAGTCAAGATACAAATAGATACATACAAAGATCCAAATCATACAGAAGATCAGATACATCCGAGTACGGACAAGATGCAAATTGGACTAAGAGTCCTGAAGATAACCAGATGGCGTCCATAACCCCGCCCGGGCCAAGCGGAAGGGTAACCTTGCTAACATCGTCATCTCGTACTGTCAAAGTCGGGCCATCGGCTGCGGAGCAAAAGGGGAGGAGACAAAAAGAAAGGAAGGCGAGGGTAAGTACCATTGGCACGTACTTGCGAGACAAGACCGGCTATGCTCGCGGTGGGCGGTATAAACTTCACCCGCTATATGTGGAGTTTAGCGGCGAGCAAAGCTACTATCCAATAGAGACACGCTACAACATCCGTCTACTCAGAGAAGATAAGAGAGCGCATAAGGTAACAGATAAATACTACACAAACATAACCCAGCCAATGCGATCCCCCTTCGCCAAGAGGTATTGCAAAGACACACACACTTTTGAAAGAGTTTTATTAGCAAATTATTAACAACAGGAAATAAGGTGTAAGTTGTTCTATGATCGAGCTATACAATTCCAAGTCGTCCATAACCGCGGACACGGCTTATCGATAAGATGTACACCCTGCAGGGGTTGCCCAAATGTAACCATACGCATGCTCGAACCCACTTACTACAGGTGGAGTCTCACATCAAGACCGTTCCCAATGCAAGAGAAAATTTAATGGGAGCCACCCAACTAAGCTACCCGTGACGAAGTTCGGCCGTACTCCGATACGGACCCAGAGGTTGCGATGGCGTCCAAGGCGGGCACTAACGACCGGCCAAGGATAAGTCGGCACGCAATATGAGTACGAGTATGTAATATAAACACCCGAAGGCAACGGAAGTAAATCGTGCATATCGTGCATATGAGCAAATAAAACCAAGGTTGTGGCTCCCAATAAACGGACTCGAGGAAAGGTAGTGGGTGATGGGGGTCCCACTCCCCCACGTACGGGTAGAGCGCTCAATCTCGGAACAGATAACAAGAACTCGGGTCCTAGGGGACATTAGCAAGTCAAAGTTCCGATGCTTTCGCAAAGGGGCTCACAGATGCCTCTGCTTACAATTTTAGTTGTTAACAAATAAAGTAAAGCATGTGTATCTCCAACAAATGATATAGCATGTAAAAACCTCCCAACAACCCAACATATCCCGATAACAGATCGAGATAAACAACAGAGCCTAAACACGCCTACGACTCGCAAGGCTCAAACATCAAACAATAGGTAGGGCGAGGAGGTGTATCTCGGACATATAGGTAACAGGTGGATAGGACACGTGACACAACGGAATCGCAACATAAGGATAGCAATAGATCAAAAGGGCATGTAAAAGTAAAATAGGTGAAGGGGTGGGCTCGCCTGTGAAAAGCTGCAGAAGAACTTGTCGGAGAACTCATCGTATCTCACATCACCACTTCGTGATCCTATCCGGGAAGAAGCAAATGCTGGAACACACAACGTATGCAATCTTACTACTACGGAAGAGGAATCAGCATGATCATGATATGATATGCATGACATGGCAAACATGATGCAAGTGCAACTTATCCATATTAATCGAGTCGGAACCCCGGACAAACAAATTAGATTTGGATTTGCATTTTCTACCGTCAAAGTAAAGTGTTTATTAGCATGGCATAACATGGCAGGGGTGAGCTACTTCAAAGTTAAACGGAGCGGGGAAAACCTTAGGTGGATATCCAAAATACTCCGCATATTATGTGAGGTGAAATGCACAAACTATCACGGATCAACATGATGCAATATGCAAACAGATGAATGGATGGCATATTCATGTTCCTTATGTTTTTCTGATCAATTTTCATATAGAACATATTTTATTTCGAGTTATAGTTTAGGAGATATGAATTTTGCAAGTTTAAAACATTTTCTGTAAAAGAAAAGGACGAGGAATAACCAGTGAGGGCTGATGGGCCGATCTGGCCTGGTTCTGCGTCAGGGAAGATCTGGGCCGGGACATGGCCTGCAAGCGGCGACGGATAGAAGCGGTACGCACGGGGAGGCGGATTGCGTCGGAGGATCTGGGTCCAAGGCCCATCAATCGTGGATCTGATGCACAGAATCAAGGAACAAAAAGTTGGCTTAATTAGCCAGATTGGTAATTTGAAGACAAGACCTCACGGGCCAGGATGCAAACAGCTCACCACTGCGGTACTGTAAGGTTGATGTCTAGAAAGAGATGCCCAACGTTTTGACCCAATCGATACGGAGCTTCAAGGCAAAACGGTCATGGCGGAGAAGCACATCCATGTCGAGCATGGGAGAGACGGGCGATGCGGGGCGGGGTACTAGGCGCGAGAGATGCGCCCTGTCGCTGCAGACCAGAGACGGGCAGCGCGGAGCCCGGGGAACCACCAGAGGTTGGTCGGCGTCGACGACCTGCGAGGGAACGTGGTGGTCAACGCCGGTAGGATGTTGAGGAGGGGGAGCAAGGGCATGGAAAGGGCCGGGAGAACGAGCACCTCACCAGGGAGCGATTGGAGGGGTCAGCTGCGCCGGAAGACGATGGGGGCGGCCAGAATCGAAGCTTTTTCCGTCGGGGTCGGAGATGGTATCGGCGAAACTGTGGTCGATTGGAAGAGCCCCGGCTCAATTCCTTGGAGGGGAATGATGAGGACGGTGAGGCACATCTTTCGGTGGTCTCAGATCGAAGAGGGGTGGCCGGTAGAGGCGGCGCCATGGCGGGGCAGCGGCGGTGGTGTTTCTTTGTTCGTTCCCAGAGAGAAAAAGAAAAAGGCAGGGAGAAGAGGAGATAGTGGCGGCGGCTAGAGGGAGGATGCTAGGGTTTGGTGCGGTGCTGGTTGGGAGATTAAAGGAGGGGGAGAAAGGGATGGGGTGCGGTGGTTGGAAGAGGAGGACCACGCCAGGATCACGCTGTGTGCGTGCTCGCTGACGAGGAAGACGACAACAACGCCCTATCCCTCGAAGAGGTATGGGCTAGAGGAAAGGAAAAAGGGGTTGGGCCGACTTGGGCCGCCAGAGAAGAAGAGGTGGGATGCAGGGAGAGAGGATGAGAGGCCCGGGAGAGAGGAAGCCCAGGAAGGGAGAGGGATTTTTATTAAAAGAAAATATTAGAGAGGGTTTAATAAAACCATATGAGAGGAAAACTGAAATAGTTTTTATTTAAAATAATTTTTAGTTGATAAAAATCTTGTGAATGATATGATGCATATGCCATGATGATGCATAAAAGAAAAAGAACAAACAATTCTAGTAGGGGTACTACCCGGGGCCGTTACAACAACCCCGGTAGCAGCAGCACAGATAGAAATCTTCATCTCAAATCGAAATAGAGCAGTACAAATCATGTCCCTCTGCAAAGTTGCACATACAGGCTATTTAGCTCAAGAACAGCACACCATATAGCTTAATATGCAACTAAGAAAGCAACTAACTACCCAAACAGAATTATATACGAACCTCTTTTGACCTATAAGCAGCAACATCAATAATCTCCTTGAGATAAGAATATTATATTGCCATACTTGGTAGTGCCTTTTCTCTCCTCGAAGCGTCTTTACCATGATTATCATCCATAATACCTTCTCTCAAGAATCCTGTATCTCTCACAGAATCCTGTATCTCTCACAGAAAATAAGGAGACCCCTGTCAGCAATAAACATTTTAGTCGGACCTGAAGCATTTTAATTGGACCTGAAGCAATAAAAGCCTATTTGTCCCGCTTTATCCCTACTTGAGGTAGTATTATCATTCTCATGCCCCATAGCATGAAAATGTTCCAAAATGCTTCTTAACTACATTCTATTTATACAAAAAAAAATACAAAGATAAACGAGAGCTCGGGATGGGGTAGAGGTTGCCTTGAAAACAAGAACACAAATGATCACTATGCAAATGGACTCGTCCCGAGACCGCGAACCATTTATCATGTCGACGAACGGAGAAAGACTGGCTTCTCCAGAAACAGCAGGCATAGCACAAAAACGGTTTCTAACTTAGGCTGGAAAGCTAAACACCATTGTTTTGGGGCAAAATCATGGCGATATAAGACTTTCACTGGGGGCTAAGCTAACAATTTGTGAGATCCTATTGACAGAAATTTTAGTCAACAACCTCTTATCATACCAGACCACGTGTGTCATTCATCTGGTCATCTATATAATATACGAAACCAACATTAGATTAACTTTTAACCTGATTTACACACAACTTAACAGTCTCCAAAAGCTATTGGTTGGAAACCATTTTTGTTTCAGTGATATAGGAACAAAGAATACTGGGGTGCTTGATTTTGCATTGTGATGATAAAGATAAATAAAAGGCGAAGAAAGATTCTATGCAGCTGGAAGAACTGAGACTTAATGTAGCTAAAAACAACAAATAAATAAATGCCTGCTCCCAAACAACCTTTTCTTAAAATTTTGAGACCATTCCCATTTGAAATTTCTGAAGGCCAAACCGTAAGTACTAACCACATGGCAAGTGGTTTAGCTGGTTTAAAGTGTTCGTATGCATGACACATTAATAATAGGCATGGTACTATGATCTAGCAGATAAAGCTGAATGGAAAACAATACATGAGTGACAAAATAAAAATGGAATCTTAATATCCAGTGCAACCATTTTTGAGGAAAGGATCACCTTTTCTTGCCACGATACCATTTTTTCCGATGGAGCAAGCCTGTTGTCTGGGTTAACCGTGTTCCATTTACCAAGTACCTATTAACCAGAAAAATTACTCCATGTAAGAATTGAGTAGTTTAGAGAAAATGCATGGTGAAAAGAAAGTCAAGCTGATGACTGATCTGCTACGTGTGTCTATATAATCAACCTAAGCTGTCAACATAGGCCTCGTAGATATAAAAATATCAATAAATCCCATGGTGTTACTGAAACCAGGAAGAGCATAAAGAAAACCTCGGCAGAAGCTAACTTTAGACCAGATTAATTAAAACTTAATCCTTCGAGTTTAAATGTTATGCATTAATACATGAATTCACATTAGCCCTCTATTCTATGAAGTTGAAATCTTTGTCTAGAATGATTACATTAGAGGAGTAAACCATAATTTACGGCACAACAGGGACCATGCGTATATCTAACGCATACCTCAACCTAAACCCTTTGACTACGAATGCCATTTAGATATAAACAACTGGATTATGCTCTATTATTTCCTCCATGCACATGCCAACACAAACCTAAATAAGAGGAAGGATCAAATGTAAGTACCCCGTTAAGAAAAAATAAAAAATGTGCTTTTCTAGGGAAAGCAAAGGAAAGTTCTACTGTTAGTAATAAATATACATAAGAAATGAAAGTAACATGTACTATTTTTGAATTGTACCTTGCACATGCATCAGTAGGGCCAGATGGAATTGAATCTAGAACTCCATACATTCCAATATTCCATATAGAACTGAGAGGACATTTGTTGTATCGGTTTGACATCAGAAAATAAGTCAGTGACATTCATCTTACCAATCGTAATAGATTGAAGTAGTGCCTGCAAGAAAAATAAAGCAAATATTATCTTCATCTAAAGGATAGGCAACTGCTATACATGCCGAAGGTAACATGTGCATACAGATGTCTATATTATTATTAACAATATTTTTCTACTTTGCTTTCATTTGTGGCAACTGGCAAGCCGAACAACTTTCTTCTATCTCCCAAAGGTTAAAAAACCACAACCGACGAAGCAGCAATGTAATCTTCTAGCATATAAGGAAATCATCTTGTCCAATATGTAGTACTGAACGAAGTATTCTCTAGAAGCTTATAGATCAAATAAATATAGCACGAGACAATGAAGTACCTTCAATGGCGCTGCATCCTTCCGACACAATAAGTAAAAGGCAGCCTCATCTTTCTTTCTGGAACACATTGAAGACCTTGATTACTTCCTAGATGGTTACTCCACCAATGAAGGTAGCAACAGGGTGAATCAATGTACCTGCAAACTGACACGATTTTGTAACCAGGTCTTTACACAAACATAAGCATACACTTTTTCTGCTGAAAGTTACAACTAAGGTCTGAATTAATCTTTACTTTAGAATTAACTCATTTTCAGTGCTCAAGGAGCACATCGAGATTACAACTGGAAACGGCCAAACAAATCCAAAACAGGCACAAGAACGCATTAGCTTATGGTCACAGGTATATCCTCAAACAAGTCGCCAAATGCGGATCAAAACAAGCCAAAAGATTTGGGAAATGGCCAGGATGAAACTGGGGAGTAGGCCACACGAAGACGTGGTCACCTTGATCGAGCAGAGACCAGGCTGGCGTGCTGATGCCCGTCGTCCTCCTCCATCAATTATGACAGCCATTGTCCTCCTGCAGACAGCCGCCGTCGTCCACCAGATTGGCTATTGCCCGATTCACCAGCCCATGACCTTGCCCTTGCCTGCTCAATCCCACCACACAGGCACGTTGGCCTCTCTCCCCCATCGATGTTGGGATCTGCAGGCCACACACCAAACCTTAATAAGAGAAAAAAAAATAAAAGAAACTAAATCCTACTTAGGAATCAGAAGAAGAAAATCACCTCGGAATGTGCAGGAGGAAGAAGATGGTGGTGCAATCCGATTCGGCCACCATCGCCGCCCCACTGCTTCTTACCCGCTGCCGCCAGCCTCTCCGCTCCTTCCCCACACCGTCGGCCTCTCTTGCCTTGGAACCGCCGAACCCACACGCACCTGGTCGTACGCCCAGATCTCGGTCGGAGGTAGAACTCGTCGCCCATCTCTGCGCCGCCAACCGCGGCGTGGAGATGAAGGAAACCATCGCCGGGCTGGCGCGCGCCGACTTCCAGTGCCCCGTCCAGCCGCCGCCTTCCACCACGCCGTCCAGCCGCCGTCGTCGCTAGGCGCGCGAGCCCTGCCGCTGCCGGCTCCCGCGTCCAGCTGTCTCCGTCACTCGAGCGCTGCTCCCGTGGATTAGGGACGGAGGAGAGGACAAGGTGGGGATTGGACGAGGAGCAAATGAGGGATGTGATGGGGAGGAGCAGAAGCGGGATTGGGGGAGGAGGAAGGAGGCGGCCGATTGGGGACGGGTGGGAAGAAAGCTAGGGTTTTCACCCGGTCGAAAATGAAAGCGAAATCAGGCGACGCGAACGAGCACGTTTCGTTGTGTCTGTTGGCCGGACCCGCACACGCTCTGGCCCAGCCGTCATGCACGCAGCAGCAGAAGCAACTGGTAAAAAAAGGTAAGCGCATCCGACGGTTGTGGTAGAAAGTGGGAACAAGATTTTACTGTAGAGGTCAAAACGTGCGATCCAGATTGATTTGCCCCTCTCAGACCCCCTGGCTGGCTGGGTAGTCTTGGAACATTTATAGATAGAATTCTATGCAAGGGTGTGTTGAAATCACATATTGATAGGAGAAATTTCACCTCATCTTGTATGGATTTAGCTCGAGCTCGAGTGATGGCTCCACTCGGGGGACTTGGCAGTCTTGAGGAGGTGGTGGTAGTGCCCGACTGCCAAAGGCAGAGGTTGAGGACGACGAACTCCTTCGTCTACTCTACGCGCAGAGAGGTGGCATCTTGGAGGATTCGCGAACATGCGGTGTAGGCCGGCGGGGGCTGGTGTGGCGAGGAGGGCTTGGTGAGGCAATGTAATTATGGGGCAAGGTGGTACTATGGCGAGGATGGGAGTTGGTGTGGAATGCTGGTTGTGCTCCATCATTCTAGTTCCAGGCTTCGACGGATGGGCCAGATCGGGGGTGTCCAGGGTTTTTGGGCCATAGCCTCGGAGCTCTGCTCTGTTCCGTCTCGTTGGATAAGTGTGGTGCATTGGCAGTGTTTGTTTGTCTGCTTCGACCAATCACCTCCTTGTGTGTGGCTAGAGATCGAGTGGGGATGCGTAGCATGCTGTCAGCCAATGCTGACGGAGGCTAGAGCGGTGGCTCCAGGGCGGAGGGGTGGTACGAGGATGTGGTATGCAGAAGGTGCTTCACAAGGAGAAGCTTGGAGGAATTCCGAGGAGAGATTCATCTTGCACCGACGATCTAGGCTCTCTTTGTTTCCTTAGATATGCTCAAACGTTCACCCAATTTGTGAGGAGGTGGAAGGGTTCTAGGAGAAATCCTAGCCTCTTCCTTTGGTCGGTGCCAACAACAGCGGTACCCCAAGATCGTCTACCTTCTTAGAGGTGTTGTTGTGGAGCTTCGTTCTCACCCTCATGGGGCTGTGGCTCTCCGGGAGAAATCCTAGCATTGGTTTGTCGAATTGGGTGATGGTGACAGATACGTGGCTACCTCCTTTGAAGGCATCGTCTTGGAGGGTCTACAAGCGGATGTTTGCTCATGTCTCTCTTGTTGTCGGTGTGGTGGATGTTGGGGCGGTTGCCCCAAGATGTTGTGTCTGCGCGCCGAGGTAGGGACTTGGGGAATCATCGTGAGCTACCAAATGAGGTAGGTACGTGACTTGTCATGGATTGGGTGGTTGTGCCGCTTGTGTGGAGGTAATGTCGGCTCGTTCGACGCATCCTGGAGGGGCGGTTGGCCTTTATGTCAGGGTGGCGGCTCCGGATATTGGTATGATGAAAGTGGTCTACACCTGAATTTCCTATGTAGCTTGGGCTGTGGGTCGTCAGTCCGTGTGGCATTGTAGCTCGAGAGAGAGCGACGGTGCATCCGGACGGCGGCCCCAGAAGGTGGTGGTCTTGGTTGACCCACTAGTAGGGAAAAGCCTACCTGTCGCGTGCCAATTTGGGCTACCAGCTGCGGGTGGTGGCCCGCGACTGGTAACTCGCCAGTGGTATTAGGTACTAGTCGCGTGCACGGCCGGCACACGGCTAGTACTTCCAGTACCCGTCGCGTGCACGGTCGGCACACGGCTAGTATTTCCAGTACCCGTCGCGCGCGCTCTGCGACCGCTGCCACTAAGTTTACTAGCAGCGGGCGGAAAACACGCAACTAGTATTCCGCATCTACATCGTTGCATACTGCTTCTGGCATATCCCCTGATTTACACAATAAGTTGCAGACATATATAACCATTAGCAATCAGCAGCAGCAGATACACAAATATAATATATCCAAGTGATCAAATCATTAATAACACTACAGAAGTCGTCGCAAGTGATGAAGTCATTACATGCATTAAGCATAATATATTGATCCAATTCATTACACTAGCTAAAGCCTACGAAGCTAGTGACCAAGTCATTATATACAATGAGCACAGTAGCCAAGTGACCAAATCACTCCTCCGGCTCCACGGGTGGGTAATGAA